>NC_048322.1:4639512-4655576 GCF_013100865.1 Trachemys scripta elegans | reverse complement strand
TTGGTCTAGACTTTGTGGGAGGGATTCCTGGAACTTTTTGAGACCATCCCAGAGGTTAAAGTTATATCTGCCCAACAGGAACTGATGGTTTGCCACCTGAAATTGTAAGCTGATGGTAGAATAAACTTTTCTCCCAAATAGGTTGAGCGTTTTGTCCTCTTTTCTTGGGAGTTGAGGAGGTGTGACATTGTTTGTACTTCTTCAAAAAGAAGAACAGGAGTACTTGTGGCACCTTAGAGACGAACAAATTTATTAGAGCATAAGCTTTCGTGGACTACAGCCCACTTCTTCGGATGCATCCGAAGAAGTGGGCTGTAGTCCACGAAAGCTTATGCTCTAATAAATTTGTTCGTCTCTAAGGTGCCACAAGTACTCCTGTTCTTCTTTTTGAAGAAGTACAAACAATGTCACACCTCCTCAACTCCCAAGAAAAGAGGACAAAACGCTCAACCTATTTGGGAGAAAAGTTTATTCTACCATCAGCTTACAATTTCAGGTGGCAAACCATCAGTTCCTGTTGGGCAGATATAACTTTAACCTCTGGGATGGTCTCAAAAAGTTCCAGGAATCCCTCCCACAAAGTCTAGACCAAGAGTTTGCCACCCCTGGTGGAAGAGGGTACTGTGGTGGCCAGATGCTCCCTGTAGATGGCATGGGATGCCGCAGACTTAGCAGCTTGGGTGGTTGCATCAGCGGTTTTTATGCAGTTCCTGGCTCCAAATGGTGGGCTTCTCCCAGGAGATGTAGGCTTCAAGTCAAGACCTTCCCTTCGACAGGGTTGGTCTTTTCTCTGAGCAGATGGACGCCAGGTTGCATGGGTTGAAGGACTCTAGAGCTACCCTTCACTCGTTGGGCATGCACACACCACAGTCTGCTAGAAAGCACTTCCAGCCGCCAAGACTCTAGCAACCCCGTCAGGGCTCTGCAATACGAAGGAATGCTAGTTTTAGTTGTCGATGCCCTTCTTCCTCCTGCTCACCTGTGCAACCTGAACCCGCCAAACATCTAGGGGGCCAAAAGTGCTCATTTTGAGGGTGTGCCGGAAAGCGTCACCCCAGTCAGCCATCTGGATCCTTCCCGCCTTTTCCTCAACCACTTCTCTCCCTACCGTTCGACCTGGTCGCAGGTTATGTTGGACCGCTGGGTCCTGGACATAATAGCTCAGGGCTATACCCTGCAATTTTTGGCTGCCCCTCCCTCCCACTTCCCTGTCCCTTTTCAGGGACCCTTCTCATGAGAAACTCTTCATTCAGGAGGTCGAAAAGCTCCTGGACTTGGCGGCTGTGGAGGAAGTTCCTTGGGAAATATAAGGAAGAGGATTCTACTCCTGCTACTTCCTAATCCTGAAGGCCAAAGGGAGCCTAAGACCCATCACCTCAACAAGTCTCTCAAGAAGTTGAAGTTTCACATGGTCTCTCTGGCCTTCATCATCCCTTTCCTGGATCTGGGAGACTGGTATGCCACTCTCGACTTAAAGGATGCTTACTTTGATGTCTACGTATTCCTGGGACACAGGCGTTTCCTGTGTTTCATGGTAGCCGGGCACCACTTCCAGTTCACAGCACTGCCCTTTGGCCTGTCCTCCCAGAGTGTTTACCAGTGGCAGCTTACCTGACATGTTGAGGAGTCCAGATCTTCCCATATCTTGACAACTGGCTCATCAAGGGCAGGTCTCCGGAGCAGGTGCAAAGGAGCCTTGATCTGGTGTGCTCCACCTACAGTGACCTGGGCCTGCTAATAAACACAGAAAAGTCCACGTTGATGCCAGTCCAATGCATAGAATTTATTGGAGCGGTTCTCGACGACTCACGGGCTAGGGCCTGCTTTCCGGAGGTGCATTTTTGGGCCATGTTGGACCTGATTTCCCACGTAAAGAGCCACCTGCTCACCACAGCCTGCACGTACCTGCAACTTCATCTGCAGCCTCTGTAAGCATGGCTGGCCTCGGTCTATATCCCCAGCAGGCACGCCTTGGACCGAGTCGTCACGGTGCCGAGCCACATCCTCTCGTCCCTGGACTGGTGGCTGGATCCCAAGTCGGTGCTGCAAGGAGTTCCCTTCATGACCCCATCCCCGCCGCTCACCCTGGTCTTGGACATGCAAGTCCTGACAGACAATATCGCCGCAATGCATTACATCAGCAGACAGGGCGGTGCCAGGTCTTCAGCCCTTTGTTGGGAGGTGCTCAGCCTCTGAGACTTCTGTGTGCAGCATGCCATTGATCTGGTAGCCGCCCACCTGCCTGGAACCAAGAACGTCCTGGCAGATCACCTCAGCAGGACCTTCTCATCTCATCATGAACTGTCACTCCATCCGGAGGTGGAAAACCTAATCCCCCGCAGGTGGACCTGTTTGCATCCAGGCAGAACAGAAAGTGCCACGTGTTCTGTTCTCTGCAGGGAAGGGACAAAAGCTCCCTGTCAGACACCTTCTTGATTCAGTGGTCGGGAGCGCTGATATATGCCTTTGCGTCGGTGCCTTTAATCCACAAGGTCCTACTAAAGGTGATGCAAAACAAAGCAAATGTCATCCTCATAGCCCCCTCAAGACCTCGCCAACGTTGGTTTGGCAGGCTGTTGAGTCTTTCAGTGGCCACCCCGCTGCAGCTGCCTCTTTGCCATGGTTCTGGAACAGCAGATCCGGCCAATCTGCTGCATCTGTTCCTGGCAACGCTGCACCTGACAGCTTGACTTCTGCGTGGCTAAGTATAGACGAATGGCAGTGCTCCGATTGTGTCCAGCAGGTCCTGCTGGGCAGCAGGAAACCGTCCACCATGGCTACCTATGTGGCAAAGTGGAAGCGGTTCACGTGTTGGGCCTCTGATTGACACATTTGCACTGAAGAGGCCCTGCTGCAGCAGATCCTGGACCTTTGCTGCCTCTTAAGCTCCAGGGCCTGTCGCTATCTTTCTTCAGGGTACACCCGGCGGCCATTTCGTCATTCCACCCTCTGTTTCAAGGCAGGACCTGGGGATTACAGTGGATGAGAAGCTGGATATGAATCAGCAGTGTGCCCTTGTTGCCAAGAAGGCTAATGGCATATTGGGCTGCATTAGTAGGAGCATTGCCAGCAGATCAAGGGAAGTAATTATTCCCCTTTATTTGGCACTGGTGAGGCCACATCTGGAGCATTGTGTCCAGTTTTGGGCCCCCCACTACAGAAAGAATATGGACAAATTGGAGAGAGTCCAGCGGAGGGCAACAAAAATTATTAGGGTGCTGGGGCACATGACTTACGAGGAGAGGCTGAGGGAACTGGGATTGTTTAGTCTGCAGAAGAGAAGAGTGAGGGGGGATTTGATAGCAGCCTTCAACTACCTGAAGGGGGGTTCCAAAGAGGATGAAGCTTGGCTGTTCAGTGGTGGCAGATGACAGAACAAGGAGCAATGGTCTCTAGTTGCAGTGAGGGAGGTCTAGGTTGGATATTAGGAAACACTATTTCACTACGAAGGTGGTGAAGCACTGGAATGGGTTACCTAGGGAAGTGGTGGAATCTCCATCCTTAGAGGTGTTTTTAAGGCCTGGCTTGACAAAGCCCTGGCTGGGATGATTTAGCTGGTGTTGGACTAGATGACCTCCTGAATTCTCTTCCAACCCTAAAAAAAGAAAAAGGTCTTCGCCGATTCCATGATGGTGTGCAGTTCTTGAAAGGTCTGGAGCACCTCTACCCTCATGTCTGGGACCTTGCCCCCCTCGGGACATGACTCTTATGCTGTCAAGGCTCATGGGTCCCCACTTTGAACCCTTTGCTTCCTGCTTCCTCCTGCTTCTCTCCCGGAAGATCTCCTTCTTGGTCGCTATAACTTTGGCCCATAGGGTGTCCGACACCAGGACACTCTCATCAGAGCCGCCTTATATGGTCTTCTATAAGTACAAAGTCCAGCTGCGTCTGCACCCAGCTTTTCTGCCCAAGCTAGTCTCTCAGTTTCATACTGGTCAAGACATATATTTACTGGTCTTTTGTCCAAAGCCTCATGGAATGGATGAGGAATGCAGGCTGCTTATCCTGGATGTCAGAGGGCTGCTGGCCTTCTACATGGATAGAACAAAGCTGTTCTGAACATCAACGCAATTGTTCATTTCTATCACAGATGAAGGGTTGCCCAGTGTCTGCCTGGAGAATCTCATCATGGCCTGTATCCACTACTCTTATGAACTGGCGAAGGTGCCCCTGCCCGCTAGCATGATGGGTCATTCCACTAGGGCGCCGGCATCATCATCAGCCTTCTTGGTGCAGGTGCCGATCCTAAAAATCTGTCTGGCTACAACCTGGTGAGATAATGCGATGTTTATTGGAGTTAGTTTCCAAGCAAGCATATTCCAAAGCCCTTCACACCAGTTGGGCTTATCTCTATATGCCGATAGAGTCTGTTCCCCAGTGTTCCCTTCCCAGTTCTGACGCTGCAGAGTGTTTACCCTGTAACCCTCTTCCCAACTCTGATGCCGCAGAGCCTTGCCTGTGTCCCAGTTCCCCGTTCCCCCCCTTAACAAACATGATTCCAATCTCCCTTCCCATTCCTGTTTGACCCCAGTTTATATAGCAATATTCTCAGCTATACCCTAACCAATCATTTTACTGAAATTTAACTAGCCAATCCTAGCATATTGTAACATAATTCCTTAACGAATTCTATCCCATTACCCTAATTAACTTACAGCTAGCAAAATTAATTATAAAGCAGACAGAAACAATTAGAGAACCAGACAGATTAACAATAGAAAAGGGGGGGGAGCATAAAGATAAAACAATTCAGAAATGAGGGTTTCACAACCACAATCATTGATAAGTGATTTCTTGCCAGACAGGATGCTATCAGACTAAGTTTTCTATTACATCTTCTAGGCTCTTTCCTTTCTCTGGAGCTGATAGGAACCCTAACCTATTACATCAAATACTCAAATTTATAAGAAAAGATATATCTATGCAAATAAGCAGATTAAACCTGAGGGCTACAACAGGATGCTATCAAACTAAGTTTTCTTTAACCATCTTAAGGTCTGTTTCTTTATCCGGTGGTGATGGGCACTATCCGGACAGGATCGTCTTCCTAACAGCCCAATAGCACCTTATTTCAGTGTGGCTGGTTTGGGAGGTGAGGACGTGACCGTTCGCTTCCCAGCTTATGGCTGCCCCTGCTGCTTAGCCAAAGGCCTTAGCCTAAGAACAAGGCCTCAGACTCTCCTAGTGAGACAAGGCCCAGACACAGGCAGACTGTGATTTTGATTCTTTGTTTTTATACCCCTGTAAATAGCTACGTGATAAAAATACATCTAAGTTCTTAAAGTATAGGCTTTATGGACAGGCCTGAATATCTCTATTCTAACAGTAGGTTCTACCCCTTCCCCCATTCTCTGTCTGCCTTGTCTATTTAGATTGTTAATTCTACAGGGCATGGGCCATCTACTATTTTGGGTTTGTACTTTGCCTAGCACAATGGGGACCCACTGTTGGTCCTTAGGCACTAAGGTAATTAATATGATTTACAATAACAACAACTCTCCTGCCACTTTGAGCCAAGGAAGCGGGTCTTGGGATGTGTGACAAAGTTCCTCCTCTATCTTGGTGGGTCCTGCGCTTATTGGTGGATTTTCTTGCCTCAGGCATTCACCATGTGGGTTGGGCAACAGCCCAGAGACCTTTCCCTCTGGAAGAACCCACAGTCCAGGTCAATTGGGAGGTTTGGGGGGAACCCGGGCCTGCCCTCTACTCCGGGTTCCAGCCCAGGGCCCTGTGGACTGCAGCTGTCTATAGTGCCTCCTGTAACAGCTGCATGACAGCTACAACTCCCTGGGCTACTTCCCCATGGCCTCCTCCAAACACCTTCCTTATTCTCATCACAGGACCTTACTCCTGGCATCTGATAACACTTGTGCTCCTCAGTCCTCCAGCAGCACACCCCCTCACTCTCAGCTCCTTGCACCTCTTGCTCCCAGCTCCTCACACTCACACCACAAACTGAAGTGAGCTCCTTTTTAAAACCCAGGTGCCCTGATTAGCCTGCCTTAATTGATTCTAGAAGCTTCTTCTTAATTGGCTCCAGGTGTCCTAATTAGCCTGCCTGCCTTAACTGGTTCTAGCAGGTTCCTGATTACTCTAGTGCAGCCCCTGCTCTGGTCACTCAGAGAACAGAAAACTACTCATCCAGTGACCAGTATATTTGCCCTCTACCAGACTCCTGTACCCCACTGGTCTGGGTCTGTCACAGATGTTACTGCTTAAAAATGAGCTGGGATTAAAACCATGGAATATTCTTTGTGACAAGTATCCCACAAATTCCACTGACCTCCCTTGTTTTCTTTGCCTGGAGTAGAGTTTCCAGTTTCCAAACCTAATGTGATCTCGCAGCTGGAATGAGGGGAAGAACCGTGGGTCCCAGACCTCCAGGGCTCTGAGAAAGAAGTGCTCCCGAGAACTGCCTGCACAAGTAGGGAATTGGTTAAACCAACTCAAAAACTATCCATGAATACAGGAAACATTTGGGATGCCCTACAAAGACCTTGTGAGCTCTCCAAGTTCAGGATTGTTCCCTGCAGATGTGGAATCATTAGGCAGATGTCACTCATGGCTTCCCACCTATCCTGACTGACAACTGGCAGCAGCTCCTTCCCCATCTCGCTTTCCCCTGAGAGTTCTGGTAAAACGCAGACCCAGAACTGATCCCTTCCTCTCTCTCCTCTGGGGAAGGGTTTGGGGAAAATCAGCTCCTGATAGGTTTGATTTCTCCTGCACATATTTTGGTTTCTTCATCCCTTTTTCCATTCTTCTCTCTGAGATTTCCTTTCTCTCCGGTACAGGCAGTGACCTATGTCTGGATTCTCTCTGTCTCCCATCAGGTGTTGGGATGGTGGGTGAGAATGAGGAGGAGAAACCCCAGCAGGAAGATGCTGAGCAAGTAGAACCACATGGAACATTATCAGGAAGATCCAAAGGGAATGTTTCCGGGAGTTGTGGATTCCTAGAAAAATCAAAAGCCTGTGAGACTCAGCAGAGGCCAGAGGAAAACTTCAGTAGCCACTCAGACCTTATTACACATGAGAGAATCAACTTGGAAGAGACACGCTACACATGCCATGAGTGTGGGAAAAGCTTCAATGGGAGCTCTCACCTTCTCAGACATCAGGGAATCCACAGAGGAGAGAGACCCTACACATGTTCTGAGTGCGGTAATAGCTTCAATCAGAACTATACCCTCATCAGACATTGGAGAACCCACACTGGAGAGAAACCCTACACGTGCTCTGAGTGTGGGAAAAGCTTCAATCAGAGCTCAAACCTTATCAGACATAGGAAAATCCACACAGGTGAGAAACCTTATGAATGCTCTGAGTGTGGGAAACACTTCATTCATAGTTCAGCCCTCATCTCACATCAGAAAATCCACACAGGAGAGACACCCTACATATGCTCTGAGTGTGGGAAAAGCTTCAATAATAGCTCTGACCTCATCACACATCGTAGAATCCACACAGGAGAGAAACCCTACACGTGCTCTGAGTGCGGGAAAAGCTTCAATCAGAGCTCAATCCTTACTAGACATCAGAAAATTCACATGAGAGAGAACTGTAATAAATGCCTTGACTAGAGCTGGCCAAAGATTTTTCTTTAAAAAAAATCAGATTTGCTGATTCCCACAGAGCGATCTTTGTACCATCTTCACTGTGGTCTCTCAGCTCCCCCAGATGAGTTGCCTGCTTCTGCCTTTTTCAGCTCACCCTCCTTTGGGGTCAGTCCTGTGATCTATTCTATCAATTCCTTTCCGTTCGAATCAAAGGAGTGTGTGTCGCTCCAGCCAGGAATGTTCATCAGCTCCAGGTGGGAGACAGAGATTTGATCCCAACAAGCTGCACTGAGGCAAAAATTACCTGTGCCTGACATCCACTAGGACTGTACATGGCGTTGGCTGCTCAAGTTAGTGATCTTGATGTAAAAAGACAATTATAGTTGTAGTGCAGATGCAGCCCAGATGTGTAAGAGGCTGATTCTGTGATAACTTTCAGTTTTACAATATGATTCAGGTTTTCTTCTAGTTCTCTCCCTGCCCCCTCCTACTGTATCAGAAATGGTGGCTAATCCTGAAATTAAAACCTCACTCCAAAGGAATTAGAGCGGGGGAATATGTGGGAGAAATAGCATGTAAGAGAATAGAGACCCAGAACGAACTGTAATTATTTCTATTTCTGTTAAGAGAAAAATTACTTGAGACAAGATGTGTAACCTTTTACCCATCCCCTACACTGCTGGTGTGTTTTTGTTTGTTTGTTTAAACAGTCTCTCCTCCAGTGGTTGCTTTTTAATAAAAGAATAGTTTTGGTTTGAAAGCAATCTTCATTCCATTAATTGAAAGCAAACAGAGCCCTGCAAAGCAACAGGCAATTTTCTTGAGCCTTCATAGTGCATCATCTGCACCAATCACAATCACCTCCTAGCATTACAAGCACTGCCCTGCTGTACATAGCAACAAATATTAGTGGCTTTCAGCTTCAGATTACTGCCTCAAGGTATCCCTGATCCTTATGGCTCCGCGCTCCACTCCTCTAACAGCCCCGGTCTCTGGCTGTTCAAATTCAGCCTCCAGGTGCTAAGCCTCAGTGGTCCAGCCCTGAGTGAAGCTTTCACCCTTCCTTTCACAAATAAATGTCCAAAGCACACTCAACAGTCATTCTGCACTTGCTCAGTCTGTTGTTGAACCGCTCCTTGCTGCTGTCAAGATGCCCCATGTATGGCTTCATAAGCCACGGCACTAAGGGGTAGGCAGGGGGTCTCAGGATCACAATGGGCATTTTGACTTCCCCTATGGTGATCTTCTGGTCCAGGAAGAAAGTCTCTGCTTCCAGCTTCTTGAACAGGCCCGTGTTCTGAAAGATGCACCTTACCGTGCCAGCCTGCGTTAATGTCTGTGAAATGCCCACGGTGATCCACAAGTGCCTGGAGAACCATAGAGTTGTACCCTTCTGATTAATGTACGCTGTGACTAGGTGTCTGATGCCAGAATTGGAATATGTGTGCCATCTATCGCCCCTCCGCAGTTAGGGAAGCCCATTTGTGCAAAGCCATCCACAATGTCACACCCATTACCCAGAGTCTGTCTTTCGGAGCAGCATGCAATTAATCGCCTTGCACACTTTTATCAACACATGTCCAATGGTCAACTTTCCCACCTCAAACTGATTAGTGACCGATTGGTAACAGTCTGGAGTAGCCAGCTTCCACAGTGCAATTGCCACGCACTTCTCCAATAACCAGGCAGCTCTCATTCTCGTATCCTTGCTCTGCAGGGTTGGGGCGAGCTCATCACAGAGTCCCATGAATGTGGCTTTCCTCATGCGAAAGCCCTGCAGCCACTGCTCGTCATCCAAGATGTGCATGACGATGTGATCCCACCACTCAATGGTTGGTTCCCGAGCCCAAAAGCGGCGTTCTACTGTGGTCAGCACCTCCCTGAATGCCACAAGTAACCTTGTGTCATACCTACTACGCGTGGTGTGATCAATGTTGCACTTTACTTGCCTTTGTAGTTTAAGGAATAACTCCACTGCCACTCGTGATGTGTTAATAAGAGCCAGCAGCATATTGGTCAACAGTGCGGGATCCATTCCTGCTGCCTGTACCACAAGTGTGAACACGCTATTGCACAGGCAGCTGACAGTGTGAACACACAATAGCTCTCTGAGCGGCACTGTAAATCCCGGCACTGTAACTCTGCCCGTGTAGACATAGCCTCAGAGAGACTGACTGCCAGGATCCCAGGACTGATCCCCTCTGGGGAATGAAGCACAAAGTCTAAGGCTATGCAGCCTTCAGAAGTCTCCCTGTACCTGAAAAGCCCAAAGTGCTGGAGCATCTATACCATTACCTGGTTCCTAAACTGCAGCTACAGTTCCTACTCCAGGTGAATCCAAAGACCGAGAGGTGCAGAGATCCAACCCCTTATAATCTTAGAAATGTTTTGTTCCTTTTTCTATTTTTTGTCCCTGTTTCTTTTTATGAACTTCGAGACCTCCCAGCCTTTCTATTAGATTGGGGTGTAACAGTGCGGCTCAGTGGGGGTGAGTGTGTGAACACCTCTGAAATCTACAAAGGGAAGATGCTAGGAAGAATAATTCCCCAAATCTTAATAGCCGTAAAACTCTGCCCTATGAAATGACTTAATTCATGCTCCTCACCCCTCCTGCACCCCCAGCCCCTGTGCCAGCCAGGAGCCTGCACCCAGCACCCAGCACCCAAAAGCCCTTTCAGAACCTACACCCCTCACCCCCTCCTACACCCTACCGTTCCCAAACACCCTCCCAGAGCCTGCACCCCAGCCCAGAGTCTGCACCAAAATCTGTCCCAAAGCATATACCCCTCATCCCCTCCTGTACCCCCACCCCCGTCCGAGCCCAGAGCCTGCACCCAGCACCCAAACTCCATTGCAGAGCCTGCACCCCAGACCCCCTCCCCCACCCAAACTCCCTCCCAGAGCCCACCCTCTCACCCCTTCTGCACCCAAACTCCCTCCCAGTGCCTGCACCTTGCACCCCAATCTCCTGCCCTAGCCCAGGGTGTGCAACCCAGACCTCCTCCCCCCACCAAAGTCCCTCCCAGAGCCTTAGGTGGGGGTGGAGTTTGGGGGGGGGCAGGCTCTGGGCACCACCAAAATTTCTACAAACCTGCCACCCCCGTTGTCTACTGCACTCCTTGGTTCTCTCCAGCTGCTTCCTCTCTAGAGACTTTTTTTCTATCCCATCTCTTCTCTTCTCTCTTTCCGTGCTCCCCTTTGTTTTCTATGGGACCTGGCCCCATAGATCTATGTTGTGCAATATCCTATTTAACTTTCCAAATCAGCTGGGGCCTGGAGAATATTCCCAGGTGGTGGTCCCCTATGTAGATTGCAGTGATCTCTGGTGTGTCCTCACAGGGAACCAGTTCAAAAAAGAGCCAAGAGCTGGTCCCAGTGCATCCCCCATCTGCTGTGCGGAGAGAAAATTGCCTCCAGGCCAAGGTCCAGCTGCAAACCCCTGTCTGAATTACAGGCTGTCTTGGAAGCCCTCTGCACAATGCTGTGTCCACAAATTCATATCCCCAGCCACAGGTGTACTTCATATAATCTAAGTAAGAGACATGGGGAAGGAAGGAAACAGAGTTAAAACCTGTGATGCATATGGCCCCCCACATGCATTGGCCTCCCCTCAGGCAGGGAAAATAAGAACATAAGAACGGCCGTACTGGGTCAGACCAAAGGTCCATCTAGCCCAGTATCCTGTCTACTGACAGTGGCCAATGCCAGGTGCCCCAGAGGGAGTGGACCAACAGGCAATGATCAAGTGATCTTTCTCCTGCCATCCATCTCCATCCTCTGACAAACAGAGGCTAGGGACACCATTCCTTACCCATCCTGGCTAATAGCCATTAATGGACTTAATTACCATGAATTTATCCAGTTCTCCTTTAAATGCTGTTATAGTCCTAGCCTTCACAACCTCCTCAGGTAAGGAGTTCCACAAGTTGACTGTGCACTGCATGAAGAAGAACTTCCTTATATTTGTTTTAAACCTGCTGCCTATTAATTTCATTTGGTGACCCCTAGTTCTTGTATTATGGGAATAAGTAAATAACTTTTCCTTATCCACTTTCTCCACATCACTAATGATTTTATATACTTCTATCATATCCCCCCTTAGTCTCCTCTTTTCCAAGCTGAAGAGTCCTAGCCTCTTTAATCTCTCCTCATATGGGACCCGTCCCAAACCCCTAATCATTTTAGTTGCCCTTTTCTGAACCTTTTCTAATGCCAGTATATCTTTTTTTAGATGAGGAGACCACATCTGTACGCAGTATTCGAGATGAGGGCGTACCATCGATTTATATAAGGGCAATAATATATTCTCAGTCTTATTCTCTATCCCCTTTTTAATGATCCCTAACATCCTGTTTGCTTTTTTGATCGTCTCTGCACGCTGCGCGGACATCTTCAGAGAACTATCCAAGATGACTCCAAGATCTTTTTCCTGACTTGTTTTAGCTAAATTACCCCCATCATATTGTATGTATAGTTGGGGTTATTTTTTCCAATGTGCATTACTTTACATTTATCCACATTAAATTTCATTTGCCATTTTGTTGCTCAATCACTTAGTTTTGTGAGATCCTTTTGAAGTTCATCACAGTCTGCTTTGGTCTTAACTATCTTGAGCAGTTTAGTATCATCTGCAAACTTTGCCACCTCACTGTTTACCCCTTTCTCCAGATCATTTATGAATAAGTTGAATAGGATTGGTCTGAGGACTGACCATTGGGGAACACCACTATTTACCCCTCTCCATTCTGAGAATTTACCATTAATTCCTACCCTTTGTTCCCGGTCTTTTAACCAGTTCTCAATCCATGAAAGGACCTTTCCTTTTATCCCATGACAACTTACTTTACTTAAGAGCCTTTGGTGAGGGACCTTGTCAAAGGCTTTCTGGAAATCTAAGTACACTATGTCCACTGGATCCCCCTGTCCACATGTTTGTTGACCCCTTCAAAGAACTCTAATAGATTCATAAGACACGATTTCCCTTTACAGAAACCATGTTGACTATTGATCAACAGTTTATGTTTTTCTATGTGTCTGACAATTTTATTCTTAACTATTGTTTTGACTAATTTGCCCGGTACCGATGTTAGACTTACCGGTCTGTAATTGCCGGGATCACCTCTAGAGCCCTTTTAAAATATTGGTGTTATATTAGCTAACTTCCAGTCATTGGGTACAGAAGACGGTTTAAAGGACAGGTTACGAACCTTAGTTAATAGTTCCACAACTTCACATTTGAGTTCTTTCAGAACTCTTGGGTGAATGCCATCTGGTCCCAGTGACTTGTTAATGTTAAGTTTATCAATTAATTCCAAAACCTCCTCTAGTGACACTTCAATCTGTGACAGTTCTTCAGATTTGTCACCTACAAAAGCCGGCTCAGGTTTGGGAATCTCCCTAACATCCTCAGCCGTGAAGACTGAAGCAAAGAATCCATTTAGTTTCTCTGCAATGACTTTATCGTCTTTAAGCGCTCCTTTTGTATCTCGATCATCAAGGGGCCCCACTGGTTGTTTAGCAGGCTTCCTGCTTCTGATATACTTAAAAACATTTTGTTATTGCCTTTGGAGTTTTTGGCTAGCCGTTCTTCGAACGCCTCTTTGGCTTTTCTTATTACATTCTTGCACTTAATCTGGCAGTGTTTATGCTCCTTTCTATTTGCCTCACTAGGATTTGACTTCCACTTTTTAAAGGAAGTCTTTTTATCTCTCACTGCTTCCTTTACATGGTTGTTAAGCCATGGTGGCTCTTTTTTAGTTCTTTTACTGTGTTTCTTAATTTGGGGTGTACATTGAAGTTGGGCCTCTATTATCTATTGTCTTTAAAAAGCGCCCATGCAGCTTGCAGAGATTTCACTTTAGTCACTGTACTTTTTAACTTCTGTTTAACCAACCCCCTCATTTTTGCATAGTTCCCCCTTTTGACATTAAATGCCACAGTGTTGGGCTGTTGAGATGTTCTTCCCACCACAGGGATGTTGAATGCTATTGTATTATGGTCACTATTTCCAAGTGGTCCTGTTATAGTTACCTCTTGGACCGGCTCCTGCGCTCCACTCAGGACTAAATCTAGAGTTGCCTCTCCCCTTGTGGGTTCCAGTACCAGCTGCTCCATGGAGCAGTCATTTAAAGTATTGAAAAATTTTATTTCTGCATTTCGTCCTGAAGTGAAATGTTCCCAGTGAATATGGGGATAATTGAAATCCCCCACTGTTATTGGGTTCTTAATTTTGATAGCCTCTCTAATTTCCCTTAGCATTTCATCATCACTATCACTGTCCTGGTCAGGTCGTCTATAATAGATCCCTAATGTTATATTCTTATTAGAGCATGAAATTTCTATCCATAGAGATTCTATGGAACATGTGGATTCACTTAAGATTTTTACTTTATTTGATTCTACATTTTCTTTCACATATAGTGCCACTCCCCCCCCTGCACGACCTGTTCTGTCCTTCTGATATATTTTGTACCCCGGAATGATTGTGTCCCATTGATTGCTCTCAGTCCACCAGGTTTCTGTTATGCCTATTATATCAATATCCTCCTTTATCACGAGGCACTCTAGTTCACTGATTTTATTATTTAGACTTCTAGCATTTGTGTACAAGCACTTTAAAAACTTGTCACTGTTTATTTGCCTGCCCTTTTCTGATATATCTGATTCTTTATGTGAATGTTTATCATCTGATCTGGCCCTTACATTATCCTCCTCCATCCTCTGCTCCTGACTATAATCTGGAGATTCTCTATCATTAGACTCTCCCTAAGAGAAGTCTCCGTCCGATCCACACACTCCTCTGCAGCAGTCGGCTTTCCCCCATCTCCTAGTTTAAAAACTGCTCTACAACCTTTTTAATGATTAGTGCCAGCAGTCTGGTTCCACTTTGGTTTAGGTTGAGCCCATCTCTCCTGTATAGGCTCCCTCCATCCCAAAAGTTTCCCCAGTTCCTAATAAATGTACCCCCCCTCCTCTTTATACCATCGTCTCATCCACGCATTGAGACTCTGAAGCTCTGCCTGCCTACCTGGCCCTGTGCGTGAAACTGGGAGCATTTCTGAGAATGCCACCATAGAGGTCCTGGATTTCAGTCTCTTCCCTATCAGCCTAAATTTCCCCTCCAGGACATCTCTCCTACCCTTCCCTATGTCATTGGTACCTACATGTACCACGACCACCGGCTCCTCCCCAGCACTACACATAAGTCTGTCTAGATGCCTCGAGAGATCCGCAACCTTCGCACCAGGCAGGCAAGTCACCATGCGGTTCTCCAGGTTACCACAAACCCAGCTATCTACGTTTCTAATGATCGAATCTCCCATTACTAACACTTGCCTTTTCCTAGCAACTGGAGTTCCCTCCCTCGGAGAGGCAACCTCAGTGCGAGAGGTAACCCCAGCACCATCTGGAAGGAGGGTCCCAACTATGGGAAGGTTTCCCTCTGCTCCCGTTGACTGCTCTGCTTCCCTGGGCCTTTCATCCTCAACAGCGCAGAGGCTGTCTGACCGGAGGTGGGACAATTCTATAGTGTCCCGGAAAGCCTCATCAACATACCTCTCTGCCTCCCTTAGCCCCTCCAGTTCCACCACCCTGGCCTCCAAAGTCCGTACGTGATCTCTGAGGGCCAGGAGCTCCTTGCACCGAATGCACACATACGCCACCCGCCCACGGGGCAGGTAATCATACATGTTGCACTCAGTGCAATAAACTGGATAGCCCCCACTCTGCAGCTGGGCTTCTGCCTGCATTGTCTCCTAGTTAATGAAAGGGTTGTTTAAGCAAAAGGTTTTGAATGAAGTTTGGTTTATAGGGTTTAAGGGGAATAAAGGGACCCCCGCTCCCTTCCCACTCCCCTTCCAAACTCCCTTGCGAAACTCCCTGTTAGCAGCCCCTGTTTGCAAAAGCTCCCTGGTCGCTTGTGCGCTGCTTTATAAAGCCCTGGCCTATGTGAATGCCCCGCCCACTGATTAAGGCTCAGCCACTTACCAGAGGCTTCTAGCTTTCAGACCTTCCTTTGAAGCTCACAGCTTCCAACTGCCAGCCACAGCACACGGTCCTTCAAACAAACAAACAGACTGACAAACACAAGCTCAGCACACAGCAAGTAACCCCCAAACACAAACAAACACACACTATAGACAGTCACTTACCCCAAGGGTGCTGTATTGCTCCTCCTTCACCTGGAGAACTCCCTTGTGAAACTCCCTGTTAGCAGCCCCTGGTCGCAAAAAAAAAACAAAAAAAAAAACGTATAACCCCTTGTGCCTAGGGTTACCATACGTCCTCCTTTTCCCGGACATGTCCGGCTTTTCGGCACTCAAACCCCCGTCCAGTGGGAATTGCCAAAAAGCTGAACATGTCCGGGAAAATGGCGGCTCTGCTCCTCCCCTGACTCTTCGGCTCTGTTTAAGAGCCGAGCTGCCCGAGCGCTATGGGCTTCAGGCAGCCCCCTTGCCTCCAGACCCCAGCCGCCAGCCGGGCACTTCCCCTCCCGGGCTCCGGCGGC
>NC_048322.1:4497124-4639318 GCF_013100865.1 Trachemys scripta elegans | reverse complement strand
CAGGCATAGGTGGAGGCTGGTAGGGAGTCGGGTGTGGGATGGTTTAAATTACACAGGCACTAGTGACAAAGTTCCAGAATGTATGGGAGTGTAAAGTTGGTTGGTCCATGTTACTCTCCCCTCCCAGCTGACATTGTCTGTCTTCGGAAGTGCAAATCTCATCTCTAATATGGCACATTCTGCTGAATGTGAGGTACCTTCATTTATGCTCCGTGAGGTTTGATCTCTGTTTTGTGCACTGTGTCTGCGAATGAAAATGATAGACTACCATATTCAAGAAAAAATGCATCAACACATGTGATTGCCCCGACCACTGACAGAGAAATGCCACTGAGTTGAAGGTAATGATGGTCCTCTGTACTAGATAGGGACTGGCTACAGAGTTTGCTTACACACACACCAGATGCATTCAGCATTAGATCTTTTAATGCTCTACCACAGGGGTAGGCAACCTATGGCACGGGTGCCGAAGTCGGCACGTGAGCTGATTTTCAGTGGCACTCGCACTGCCCAGGTCCTGGCCACCGGTCCGGGGGGCAGTGCATTTTAATTTAATTTTAAATAAAGCTTCTTAAACATTTTAAAAACCTTATTTACTTTACATACAACAATAGTTTAGTTATATATTATAGACTTATAGAAAGAGACCTTCTAAAAACGTTAAAATGTATTACTGGCACTCAAAACTTTAAATTAGAGTGAATAAATGAAGACTCGGCACACCACTTCTGAAAGGTTGTCGACCCCGCTCTACCAGGAGTTCATTTAAAGGAGGTATTTTACACACAGTGCCACCTTGTGGCTGATTAATGGGATGCTAAACTCTAGTATACTAAAGGGTGCACTGCAGGGTCTCCAGGCTATTTGCCTATCATCCTTCTCTGGCTTCTGTCCAAAACCCTGGCAGAGCAACGAGACAGGCATTTGTAGATTCACACTCACAGCCCAGTCAGATCGTAGATTCTATAGCCTGGAGAGATTGTTTTCTTCATTCAGGAGTCTTCTCCTCTCCCTGCGTAGCCAGCAGTAATGCTTGATGGTCCTAACACACACGCCCCCTCTCTAGTCAGAAGAGACCTCACTAGAAGTGTGGAGAATAGTTGCCCACCTAGAATAGGGGCAGTTGTAGTGATATGATCTAGCTAAACAATAAAAGGATTAGAAAACACAATTTATAGGGATAGACTAAAGGAGCTCAATCTATTTAGCTTAAGACAGGGAAGTTTAAGGGGTGACTTGATCTCAATCTATAAATATCTAAGTGGGGAACAAATATTTAATACTGGGCTCCTCAATCTAGCAGAGAAAGGTTTAACATGATGCAATGGCTGGAAGTTGAAGCTAGACTAATTCAGACAGGTGATAAGGTGTATATTTTTAACCATGAGAATAACTAACCATTGGAACAACTTACCAAGGGTTGTAGTGGGTTCTCTATCACTGACAATTCTTAAATTGCAGATTGCATGTTTTGCTAAAAGATCTGCTCAAAGAATTATTCTGGGGATGTTCAATGGCCAGTGTTATACAGGAGGTCAGACTACATGATTATAACTGTCTCTTCTGGTCTTGGAACCTCGGATGCAAACTGCTTAAGTCTCTTAGGCCTGGTCTACACTAGCCTGTTATTTCGGAATTAGCCGAGTTATTTTGGGGAAAAAAAAAAAGATTCCGTCCACATGACCAAACGTTTTTTTTCGATTTAAAGGGCTCTTTCATTCAATTTCTGTACTCCTTGGCAAGTGGAGTAGCGCTTAAATCGAGATTGCAATCCCGTGTGAAATGTATTGTGGACGCAATTCGACATTATTGGCCTCTGGAAGCAATCCCAGGATGCTCCCTTGTGACCGCTCTGGATAACACTCTCAACTCCAATGCACTAGCCAGGTGGGCAGGAAAAGCCCCGGCAACTTTTGAATTTCATTTCCTGTTTGCTCACCAGCAGCACAGGTGACCATCAGCACAGTCCACCATCACAGGCGACCATGCAGAGTCCATCATCACAAGAGATCACGCCGTCCCGGATTCGCAGATGAGCTCCACCATGGTCCGAACAGGAGGTACTGGATCTCATCGCATGCTGGGGAGACGAGTCTGTTATGGCAGAACTACGTTCCAAAAAAAGGAACGCAAATACCTACGCTAAAGTCTCCAGGGCCATGACGGAAAGGTGCTACTCCAGGGACACAGAGCAGTGTCATGCAAAAATCAAGGAGCTCAGGCAAGCGTACCAAAAAGCCAGGGAGGCAAACGGGTGCTCTGGGTCACAGCCCCATACATTCCGCTTTTACCGTGAGCTCCATGTAATTATGGGGGGTGATGCCACCACTACCCCACCACTGTCCGTGGACAGCTGCAAGGGGGGAGTTGCATGGAGCGAGGAGGAAGAGACATTGGAGGACGAGGAGGAGGAGAACAGTGCACAGGTGGCAAGTGGGGAATCCATTTTCCCCCCTAGCCAGGAACTAATCTTAACGCTGGATCCAATAGCCTCCCCTGACTCCCAAGGCGGGCTCCTGGTCCATGACCCTGGAGAAGGTACTTCTGGTGAATGAGAGCCTGATCGGAGCCACACGGTGGGGGACGTGGGGGGAACCCAGCCATGCTGGGTTGTTCGCATTTAGTGTAAATGTAGTTCTCATCCCTGCTCTGAGCCTCATTGGAGCCACATGGTGGGTGCGGGAGCAGTGGTGGTGGTTTGCAGTGATCATCCCAGAGAGCCCGCAGGCCCTCCTTTTATATGGCAAATCCACCAGGCATTGCTTGCTGTGGGAAAGGGGGCCCAGCAGTTTGAAAGCACTGAAATGAATGTAGAAGAAGCAGAACCCCGCGTGCCCCTAGGGGCTGCCTGCAAGATAAATTCTGTTGCCCGGCCATGTGTGATGCCTTACTCATACCAAAGTGCCCCCTTTGTTCTCTGCAATGTATTTTTTAAAATACTACCCTCCCTTCTTCTCCTCCTGCAGGTGCAAATATTTCAATGCGGCCCCTATCTACTCTGTCCAGAGGCTAGTCCAGATTAGAAGATGGAAAAAATGAATTTGGGATGACATGTTCGCTGAGCTCATGCAATCCTCCCGCACTGATAGGGCCCAGCTGAATGCATGGAGGCAAACAATTGTAGAGTCCCGTAAAGCATTACAGGAACACGAAGAGAGGAGGGACATGGGTGATGAGAGCAGGCAGGATGCTATGGTCAAGCTCATGGGGGAGCAAACTGACATGCTCCACTGTATGGTGGATCTAATGCGGGAAAGGCAGCAAGACCATAGACTTCCGCTGCAGCCCCTGTATAATCAAACTCCCTGCTCCCCAAGTTCCATAGCCTCCTCACCCAGACGCCCAAGAACAGGGGGGAGGCTACGGGGATCCACACACTCAACCCCAGAGGATCGCCCAAGCACCAGAAAGCTGGCATATGCAAACTTTTGATTTGGTTTCTGGACTTGTCCTTCCCTCCTCCTCCACCCCCCTAACACAACCCCCCTCTCCCCAGTCTACCTTCTAATTTCTCTCAATGCGTTGTGCATCAAATAATAAAGAACAGTTTTTAAACAATTTTGACTTTATTTACTTTCATATATATAGGGTGCGGGTAACTTCAAGAGAAACAAACACAACTGTCACACCGTACCCTAGCCAGTCATGAAACTGGCTTTCAAAGCTTCTCTGATGTACAGCATGCCCTGCTGCGCTCTTCTAATCGCCCTGTTGTCTGGCTGTGTGAAATTGGCCGCCAGGTGAGTTGCCTCAACCTCCCACCCCGCCATAAAAGTCTCCCCCTTACTCTCACAGATATTGTGGAGCACACAACAAGCAGCAATTACAATTGGAATATTGGTTGTGCTGAGATCTGAGTCAGTAAACTGCGCCAGCTCCCTTTCAAACGTCCAAAAGCACACTCTACCACCATTCTGCATTTGCTCAGCCTATAGTTGAACTGCTCCTTACTATTGTACAGGGTGCCTGTTTATGGCTTAATGAGCCATGGCATTAAGGGGTAGTCTGGGTCCCCGAGGATAACTATAGGCATTTCAACATCCCCAACAGTAATTTTCTGGTCTGTGAAGTAAGTCCCTTCCTGCAACTGTTCAAACAGACCAGAGTTCCTGAAGATGTGAGCGTCATGCACCTTTCCCGGCCATCCCACGCTGATGTCAGTGAAACGTCCCTTGTGATCCACCAGTGCTTGCAGCACCATGGAAAAGTACCCCTTGCGGTTTACGTACTGGCTGCCACGGTGTGCCAGGGCCAAGACGGGGATATGCGTTCTGTCTATCACCCTGCCGCAGTTAGGGAACCCCAGCGCATTAAAGCCATCCACAGTGGTCTACATTTCCCAAAGTCACTACCCTTGATAGCAGCTGGTCAATGATTGTGTTAGCTACTTGCAGCACAGCAAGATTTGCCCACTCCAAACTGATTCCTGTCAGGTGTTGCAAGCTTCCACAGTGCTATGGCCACTCACTTCTCAACTGTGAGGGCTTCTCTCATTTTGGTGTCTTTGCGCTTCAGGGCAGGGGACAGCACGTCACAAAGTTCCATGAAAGTGGACCTACGCATACAAAAGTTTCGCAGCCACTGGGAATCATCCCAGACCTGCAACACTATGTGGTCCCATTAGTCGGTGCTTGTTTCCCGGGCCCAGAATCGGCGTTCCATGGCATGAACCTGGCCCAATGCCACCATGATCTCCCAATTGCCACATGCCGTGCATCTAGGAACGTCTGTGTCCATGTCCTCATCAGTATAGTAATCACACTGTCGTCGCTTCCTCGCCCGGTTTTGCAGGTACTGAACATACTGCTGGATAACGCGTGAGGTATTTACAATCGTCAAAACTGCAGCAGAGATCTGAGCGGGCTCCATGTTTGCCGCGCAATGGCGCCTGCATGGGTAATCTTTGAAAAAGGGCGCGAAATGAGCTGTTTGGTTCAAGATGGCTGATAAAAGGTGGTAAATGGTTGTCTTCTGTAGCTTCCACGGGAACCCAGGACAGCTTCCGGCACTTTCTCCAGATTGTCTGTGCGGCTCTGTTCACGATGTTGCCTTCTGTAGCTTCCATGGGAGCCCAGGACAGACAATCTGGAGAAAGCAGCGGAAGCTGTGCGGCTCTGTTCACGATGGCCGAGAAACGACTGGAAATGGTTAGATGAAAGAGTAGATAGAAAGAGGAGAGGACATTCAAAGTGGATTCAACATACTAGGAGACAGGCAATGCACCGTGCTTCACCGTCTGCTGGCAGCATGGCGTCTGCTGTAGCTTTCACGGAGGGAGGAGCGAGTGACGGCACACACCCAGAAAAACCCATGAGAATGTTTTTGCCCCATCATGCACTGGGAGCTTAACCCACAATTCCAATGGGTGGCAGAGACTGTGGGAACTGTGGGATAGCTACCACAGTGCAACGCTCTGCCATTTGATGATAGCCTGGGTTCTGTGGACGCACTCTGCCAAATTCATGCGCTTTAGTGGGGAAACATAAGATCAAATGTATGAACTCGATTCTGGACATTCAAATAAAATAACTTCGAATTAATTTCATACTGTAGACATACCCTTAGTGTCTCATGAGAAGAACGCTCATATCAAGACTTCAGATCAAGCTTTTGGTACCAAGCTATAGGCAGAGGGACTACAAAGCAGAAATTAATAGTGAGTGCCCTTAGTGCTCAAGCTGATGTGCACAGACAAAGTGTGAAGGAATAGTTGCAAATGTTTTTGCTCCATGGGCAATGATGAACTAATCGACAACCTGAAAAACGTTGAATGAGTGTAACTGTCAGTGCATTGAATCACAGATATGTGAAATTGCTTCCTCTCTTGGATCACAATTTCAAGGTTTATGAAGGCAGTTTGTGTCTGCAAACTAAACCTGTGTATTGTGCCAAAGTTAAAGAAGAAACATCAGAATTTATTGCAGCTGAGATAATAAACTGTTCTGAATAAGTATGGAACCCAGATAATACAAAGACAAACTTTGGTGGTCGATACAGACATGGAAGAGAACATTTGCACACCAAAGTAAAGATGAGCTTAAAAAGTGATAGGCCTTGGATGTCCTGCTCACATCGTGCACAAGTATACTGAATTACAGGGGATATTATCCTGGTAGACATTGAGAGCATTCTAATTAACATTTTTGGATATTTTTATATATTCACTGTTTGTGTGGAAAGACTGCAAAGTTTTTATGAGTCTGTGGGATGAGAATATTGGAATATACTGGGATACATATCTGTTGAAAGATTATTACAACAAAATGTAATATGGCCAGAAAATTCTTAGCATGTGTAGAGGACAACTTTCTGATTCATAAAGTTGAGGAAACAACCAGAGGGTTATCCATTTTGGATCTCGTTTTGACTAACAGGGGTAAATGAGTTGGGAATGTGAGGGTGGTGGGGAACTTGGGAGAGAAGTGATCATGATCTGATAGAATTCAAGATCCTGTGGAAAGGAGGACATGAAAACAGCAAAGCAAGAGCACTGGACTTCAGACAGTCGGATTTCAACCAACTCAGAGAAATAGTAGGCAAAGTTATCTGCAGATTTGATCAGTGTGCTCTCTCTTCCTACATCCAGGTAGTTAATGAAAATGTTAAACAACATCAGGCTGAGAAGAGGAGGTTAGACTACATGACTTTTGTGGTCTGGTCTAACCCTATGATTCTACCATTCTATGACCACCTCTGCTCACGTTTTCCTATATCTTTCTAGAAAACACAAGAGACCTCCATCGGTAATCTTGTTAAGGGAAAGGCTTCTCTGCAGAGGAGCATTGGGAAAAAAATCAAACCACGAGCCTGGAGTTGATGAAAAGGCTGCTGTGACTGGCATTGGCAAGGCGGTTGCTTGGACTGCAATTGCTGCAACACAAAAGCCTGTGCCACACGTCCATGTGATTTGCTGGAGATGTCTGCACACAGAGACCCTAATAGTGCAATCTCAGTAGGTTTTGCAGGAATTGAGAGTTACTCTCCTTTCAACTTCCTTTAATTATCATTGATGAAAAATGAAGCAGTTAGAAGAAAAGTTCCAGAGAGCAGCAATGTGGCTAATCTGGCCAAGGCCCTGTTAGTACATAGTTTGTTGGCCTGAGATAGAATTTTGGGTTTGATTTTTGATACTCTTATATCCTTACTAATATGTGTAAACAAGGAACAAAGAAACTATGTTGCTTCTGCCCAGCCAGATGGGCTTGTTAGTATAATGGAAAAGTTAAGGGATAGCAGTAAAGTGTTACTAGGTATGGTAGGAGTGTAATATATGAGCATACAGTGGCAGGCTGCCTGGCTCCTCTCTCAAACCAAGGTAAAGCAACCAGTTGGGAGGGGCAAGGAGGGGGATGGGGGAAGGCAAAAGTACACTAAAAGCCTTGACCAGTACACAACCTCAATTCTTACCTCTCCCATGGGATAGAAAAGAGGAGGTACCAAGCTCCCAGATTCACAACTCTCCAAAACAGAACATGACCATAAATTATAAGGGGTGGGACCAGGAGCATGCACTGCAGGTATATTTGGGCCTGCTAAGAAAGAGAAGTAGGGAAAAGGGACACGGATAAAGGCTCTGCGGTTTCAGAGCTGGGAACGGAACACTGGGAAACAGACTCTGCTGGCATGTGGACTATGGATATTCTTGCTTGAAACTAACCCCAATAAACATTGCACTGCCTGCACTTCCGACTGCTGGTCTCCTGATTTCTGCCTGCATGACAAGAACCAGGGCAGGGGATGAAGGGAAGCCCCCCAAACAGACAGCTGCTCAGTAAAGAGGAGATTCAGGATCCAGCACGCAGTGGTGCCTGGCTGAATGTGTCTCCTCTCCCCACAGCTTGGTGATCTTTTGAGGAAATGGAGAAGACTGCCTTTGCCTAGCTGTACATTGCGTGCAAAAGAAACAGGTCTTTTTGGTGACAAGTGTTGAAAGGCGCCACTAGACAAATGCGGAGACAAGAAAAATGTCCCCATAACTGAACTTGCATCTGTGGATGTTGAAGCCACAACACAAAGTGTTAAGCACTATATGACCACAGCTGGTGTCAGAAGAGTCTCTACCAAAGCCTTTTTCCACCAGCAGTGGCCCCTCTGCGCACAGAACTCCTGGTAGCTTGATGTCTGCAGGCAGTGGAGAACTCTATTTTGGCATCTCTTTGTCTCTTTTGTGGTGAACATCTGCAGTGGCTGTTAAGGCCTCAAGATAGTGGTCTTTGGGAAGAGCTGGCTTAAGAGCCTTCCTACTAACCAGGAGATCCTGGCTTGGCCTGTCAGTTCTTCCTTGCTGAACCTAGTGTCTCTGTTGGCTCCTTTTTTGTATCTCTTTTCATAAAAAGAAAAGAGCTGTCAGCACAATCCTTCTAAGCGCTTGTTTAAGACAGAGAGAGCCTTCCTTGCGGCTAAGTCTTAGTGTAATTGGGCATGCCTCACCACTGCTGTGCCTCCTGCTGGCCATCCTGGGAATTAGCTCTGGGTCACCGGGGCGCCTTCATCTAGTGGCATCTGGCCACCATCTCTTCTATCATTAGGACCCATGTTGTTCTCAGGACTGCAGTGTCCTCTTATGGACACAGCCCTTTGGCTGTGCCCCACTCAGTTCTCTCCCCCCTTCCAGGGGGGGTGGCTGTCCTCTTCCCAGCCACTTGCCTCAGTGGCCGGCTGCAGTCCAGAGTGTAGCCACATGTATCAGTGGCAACTGAGGCAAAAGTGGTGAACCTCCAACCCCCGACGTCTGTTTCCCTGGACTACTTCCCCACAGACCTAGCACCTTTCTCCACCTTTTTATTAGGGCCTCAGTCTGGCAGTAGTCGACCAGGAGCTCACTCATGTTCCCCTTACCCACCCATCACTACTCTGATCATGGTGCCCTCCCTTCTTCTTCCTTCAGGGCCGTCAATCCTCCCTCCTCAAACTCCAAGGAGTGACTGACTCTTGCTGTGCTGAGCAGCCCTTTATATATGGGCTGCTCCAGAAAGCCTTCTCCTGATTGGCTCTCCCAATAAGCCCTTTCCTGATAGTCTGGGTTCTACGCAGCCTTTGCAAGGCTGCCTTAAACTTTCTCCCGCTTGTTTGGGGCAGCCACACCACCAAACTTAGAAAGTGGCAGATGAGAAGTCTAGAGCTGAAGGAAAGGTTTCCATGGCTCAGAACTGAGCCGAGGTTGCTGCGACTGAAACACAGATCACTAACCACTATATGATCACAGTGGTTGGTGGGAGAAGCACATGTTAGAAGCCCTGTGTCAACTGAGCTGTGGCTTTCTGTGCACAGAGAGCCATACACCTCAAGGTCTGCCAGTCTTGAGGGAAATGGGGAGTGTCTGTACTTTGGGATTTGCAGGTGTTGTCCTTTATCATCAAATAGATCACTTGCAAATACTTTCTGGGGGTAGGTATTGTGGCTTAGCTGGCTAAAGTGCCTGTCTAGTAAACAGGAGATCCTGAGTTCAACTCCCAGTGGTACCTTATTGTATGGCTTTTATCTCCTCTGCTCACATTTTCCTGTGTCTTTCTAGGAAACAGGAGATACCTCCCTTGGTAATCCAAGTAATTGCTTGCTAAGGAAAAAGCTTCTTTGGAGAGAAGCATTGGAAAGAATCAAATCACAAGCCTGGAGTTGATGAAAAGGCTGCTGTGACTGGCATTGGCATGGCGGTTGCTTCGACTGCAATTGCTGCAACACGAGAGCCTGTGCCACACATCCTTGTGATTCACTGGGGGTGTCTACCCAGAGATGTCATGTCACCTTCCTTTTGATTGTCATTGATGAAAAATGGAACAGTTAGGAGAAAAGTCCCAGAGAGTGGCACCCTTGCTAAGCTGGCCAAGGCACCTGCCAGGTAAAGTGGAGGTTAGCGATGCAGCACCCAGTGGTGCCTTGCCAAATGTGTCTGCTCTTCCCACCTTTTGGTCAATCTTTTGAGGAAACAGAGAAGACTGCCTTTGCCTTGCAATGCAAATGCTTGCAAAAGAAACCGGTCGTTTTTTCTGACAAGTGTCAGAAGGAGGCACCTAAGAAATGTGGAGACAAGGAAAAGGTCACCATAACTCAACTTGCATCCATGGCTCTTGAGGCCACAACACAGAGCACTAAGCACTGTACTATCACAGCTGCTGACAGAAGGGTCTTTTCCAAAGGCATTTTCCACTAGCAGGGTCCTCTCTGTGCGCAGAATTCCTGATAGTTTGGTGTCTGCAGGTACTGGAGATCACTGTTTTGGCAGCTCTCTCTCTCTGTCTCAGTGAACAGCCGCTGTGGTTGTTGAAAGTCTGCGATGGGATCTCCTGGATGCAACCTGAACAGTGGGACCCCTGAGCCTTTTGTCCCACTGCCTGGACCTCCCTCTCACACTGTGATGCTGTGACAAGCTGTGAATCTCTGGCACATATTGCACTTACACAGACATCCACAGGTAGGGACACATCCAACTGAGTTACATGAATGCTTCTCCCAGCCTCCTGCCAATTCCCCCCAGCTCTGCAGCCTTGCGCCCCTGGATCATACTGTCTTGTCCTAGTCAGAAGCCTGACCAGTGTGAGTTTATTACCCAGTCTACCCCACTCTCATTGTGAACAGAACATAGAATCATAGAATCATAGAATATCAGGGTTGGAAGGGACCTCAAGAGGTCATCTAGTCCAACCCCCTGCTCAAAGCAGGACCAATTCCCAGCTAAATCATCCCAGCCAGGGCTTTGTCAAGTCAGGCCTTAAAAACCTCCAAGGAAGGAGACTCCACCACTTCCCTAGGTAACGCATTCCAGTGTTCAACCACCCTCCTAGTGAAATAGTTTTTCCTGATATCCAACCTGGACCTCCCCCACTGCAACTTGAGACCATTGCTCCTTGTTCTGTCAATGCACCAACCTTCTAACTGAGCTGAGATTTCCCAAGGATTTCAAGCAAAATACGATATTTTAAGTAAAGTATAAAATAGATTTATTAACTACAGAAAGAAGGATTTTTAAGGATTGTAAGTGGTAGGCATAAAAGATCAAAGTAAGTTACCAAACTTTACACTTTATTACACTAGGCAGTACTTAGGTCAAGCAATTGTCTCACACCACTAGATGTTACCCTCCTTAAAACATAGAATTCCCCCTGAAACCTGGATTACTGTCCTCAGATTACCTTCATTTTCTCAGGATTCCTGCTGCTTCCAGCATAGGTGGGGGAGGAGAAAGGCAAAAACGTGATGCCACAGTCTCCTATTTTATATTCTTAGTTCAAGTGTCTAGAAATACTTGCCCAGACATGTCCGGGTGGGCTCTGCTGAGTCACTAGCTTGGGGAATCCTTCTGGTGTGGCCTTAGATTCATAGGCCTGGTCTACACTATGGGTTTAGGTCGACTTTAGCAGCGTTAAACCGAATTAAGCCTGGACACGTCCACACAATGAAGCCCTTTCTTTCGACTTAAAGGGTCCTTTAAACCGGTTTCTTTACACCACCTCCGACGAGGGGATTAGCAATAAAACCGGCCTTTGCTGGTCGGAATTGGGGTAGTGTGGACGGAATTTGACGTTATTGGCCTCCGGGAGCTATCCCACAGTGCTTCATTGTGACCGCTCTGGACAGCACTCTCAACTCAGATGCACTGACCAGGTAGACAGGAAAAGACCTGTTTGTTTAAATTGCAAGTGAAGAATACATTAATTTTTTTGATATAAAGTCACCTTTTCCTAACTGGGAATCAAACCCAGACCACAGCAGTGAGAGTGCCAAAACCTACCCACTAGACCTCCAGGGAGGCAATGATGTTGCTTTTCTTCTCACTTATGCTACGCTTTCTTAGGCTACTTTCTATCCAATTTTTGAAGCTGCTCCATTGTCCATTCCCAGAAAGGCTAAGACCAGAGAGTGCAGGAACCCCTGTGCTCAGGGTCACAACCTGAGTCCAACCCAAGGTACTGAAACAAACTCAAATGATGCTTCAGCTTCCTCCAACAGGATCACAGAGCAACACAAAGAAAACCCATGAGGAACAATCCTCCTCTGCCTTCATTTACCCCATTGTAACCCTCTCAGCAGCCTACCTGCCTGCTCTTCTGGGCAGGACACTGAGCTGATAGGAGCTCTGGCATAGAGACCAAGGGAGGGAGTTTGCTCCCCCTCGGTGTGAGCTGATAACATTCTGCCTCCATGTAACGGGGCTTTGAGCTCTGTCATCTTATGAGTTCTGTGTCCTCAACAAGCAGCCAAAGTGCTGAAACCCCCAGAGCCTTCTGCTGGGAGCATGGTGATTGCACAACCGCTACAAGCCCTTTCCCCCTCTCCTCGGCTTCCCCGGTCCTTCACCACAAATGGTTTCATCAGACACTGGAGGGATCTAAGGACCTGCAGGTTTCCCTCACCCATCTCTTAAGACAAACAGTGATTCCCTTCTCTGACACTCCTAGGGCTGGGCTTCTTTTGAGTTTTTCTCTGACTCCCTGTGAAAATGTGTGTGGCATGTGGGGAACTGGCCTGTCTGCCCCCTCTCTGGGAGCTGAGAAGCTTTTTCAGACTTTCCCCCACTAGATGAGTCTAACAGCACCTCCCCCTGGTGGGAGAATCCTAAATTCCACCCTCCCTCTCTGGTTTCTCTGACCAGCTGATGGCCACAACATGCTAAATCAACCCCAGCTCTCTGGACTAGAAAGCAACATCTAACCAGCCTTGTAACAGCTCCAGTTTGCTCGCTGGAGACACAACAAACCAGGAAAGAAGGCAAATGTCAGAAAGGGAACCTCAGCTTGCAAATAAATGCTCTCAGGGCTCCTTCTACATGGAGACTGGGCAGCTGAACAGCCTCAAACCTGGCTAGCTCAGTTGGTAGCACATAACACTTTAAATCCCATGGTTGTCTATTCAAGCCCCACATTGGATGGTAGTGACAGCCACTCTTCCGCTTATATTCACAACCCAAAATGAAATAAACTTGCTGTCCTCTCTACCATCTAAGGCAGGTAATGTTGCTTCCTCTCTCTGAGCTTCAGTAAAACATGAAGAGAACAAACTGACATTTGCATCCTCTGTTGAGAGAGGATTTTCTCCTCTTCCATTCTACCCCAGGCAAGAGAGGGGATAATAACCATTTAACAGATAATTCCAGAGAGAAAAGTTTGTTCATTATAAATAGGACGATGATCAATTGGTCTCCATGTCCACTGACGGTAGGACAAGAAGTAATGGGCTTAATCTGCAGTCAGGGAGATTCACATTAGATATTGGGGAAAGCTTTCTAACTCTAAGGGTAGTTAACCTCTGGAATAGGCTCCCAAGGGTGTCTGTGGAGTCTCTGTCCTCGGAGGTTTTTAACCACAGGTTGAACAAACCTCTGTGAAGGTTAGTCTGCATATACTTGGTCCCATAGACAAATGGTGCCTCCCCATACTGGGGAGGCAGCAGCTAAAGGGGAGGACATATGACTTCCCCATGTGTCTCCTCCCCACTCTGCCCGCAGCCTGGGGCTCCCACTCTCTCCCCTCCCCAGGATACCTGTTGTGGTGGGGGGGAAGAGGTGCTCTGTCCTCCGCTGCACTGGCTCCTCACGTTTGGCTGCTCCCGCCAGGCCCAGGTGGGGAGAGGGACAGAGCCACTCCCGGTTGCTGCTCCATGCAGTGTAGCCAGCTGCTTGGGAGAGAGCCCAGCTGGGATGAGGTAGCAGCAGCAGCCCATTCCCTGCCCAGAATCTACTTCCAGGGACAGGGGCTGAGCGTGGCAGATGGATGGGGGGGCTCTGATTCTCTTGGCCACTGTCCCTGGGAGCAAAGTCTGGGTGGGGGGCAACTCCCCACTGCCGCAGCCAGGCACTGTTCCAGGCAGCTGCTGCACTGCACTGGGCAGCATACCAGCATGGCCACAAGAGGCTCTGGCCCCACCCCTTTTGCTCCGCTTCTGGGTCCATCCTTTCACTCCCTGCCTGGGCCGGCTGCTGGGGGCACTTGACCCCACATGCCCCTGACGCATCGTCTCCGCTTGGCCCTGCCTCAGCAGAGAGGGCTGGGTTTCATGACCTCTCCAGTTCCCTTGTAGCCATACATCTCTAGAATTCTAGGCCATAGCAATATAATATAAAAATGAACAAAAGTGAAAACACTCCAATATAACATCTAACAAGTCAGCATGAAATGACATTCCACAGCACAAAGTGATAATACGTAGGAGTACAAAGCCCTACAATTCAGCACCATGCAAATGAACGCACCATAAGGCAAAATGACACACTGCAAAAGAGCTCAGCTCAAACCAACGCAACACAAGGCAGTGCAAAACTGATACAACACCTAACAATGCATCAGAGTGCAAAGTGACACTATGCAAAATAGCTCAGCATGGAATAACAACACTGCACAAAACCATACAGTAGAATCATATAGAATGGTAGGGCAGTGAGGGACCCTGAGAGTCAGGACCAAGTATCCCTAGGCCATCCCTGACAGGTATTTGTATAACCTCTTCTTAAAATCCTCCAGTGAAGGAGATTCTGAAAGTTTCCATTGAGGTCTATGCCATGCAAGGACAATGCTTGGCTTGTGGTTAAGGGCCATGCTGTGACTCAGAAAATTTGGATTCAATTCCCAGTTTGGCCCCTTTCTTTTCTGTGCAAACATGGACAAATTACATCACATCTTCAGGCCTCAGTTTCCCCATCTGTAAAATGGGAACCACCCTCCCACACTTTGTCTATTTTGCCTGTGAGCTGTTGGCAGCAAGGACTCTCTCTCTCACTGTGAGTTGTAGAAAACCTGGCAGAATCAGGGCCCCCACCCTTGGTCAGGGCTTGGCACAACTGGGGCACCCACTCTTGGACGGGGTATCTGCTCTGCCCAACACAATGAGGCCCCAATCTAAGAGCCCAATGAGGATACAAAAATCTCCCCTTTCATTTATTTATTTTTAAAAGTCCATTTTTAGCCTTCAAGTTCAGGCAGAAAACATGGCCCAAGAGTCTCAGAAAAACCAAGAAAGTAATAACATTACCCCCAATAGGTAGAATTTTAAACATCTCATGATTTTTAAACTGCCCTCTGGATTTTTGAGTCCCGACTCCTAGTTATTGAGTGTTGGGAGCTGCATAAATCAGGTGTATTATAGTGAATAACCACCTGCCCGGTTCCTGCTATGGGAGATGTTATTTACCTGTAGCCGACTGCCCAAGCCAGAAGCTGACGGAGCAGAAGGCTGAGAGAGGCTCCTAGGAATGAGACTCTGCTTTGCCCTGCTACGTAGAGCTGCTTATAGTCTCTGCAACAGGGCTTCAGTCACTCGACCCAATTCCGTCACCCTGACTCTTCTCTTCTGCAGACTTAATAAGACCAGTTCCCTCAGCCTCTCCTCATACATCATGTGCCCCAACCCCCTGATCATTTGTTGCCCTCCGCTGGACTCTCTCCAATTTATTCACATCCTTTCAGTAGTGGGAGGCCCAAACCTGGATGCAGTTCTCCAGATGTGGCCTCACCAGTGCCGAATAGAGGGGAATAATCACTTCCCTCAATCTGTTGGCAACACTCCTACTAATGCAGCCCATTATGCCGTTAGCCTTCTTGGCAACAAGGGCACACTGCTGACTCATATCCAGCTTCTCATCCACTGTAATCCCCAGGTCCTTTTCTGCATAACTGCCGCTTAGCCAGTCAATCCCCAGCCTGTAGCGGTACATGGGATTCTTCCATCCTAAGTGCAGGACTCTGCACTTCTCCTTGTTGAACCGCCTCAGATTTCTTTTGGCCCAATCCTCTAATTTTTCTAAGTCACTTGGACCCTATACTGTGACAGGTTGGATCACAGAAACCTCCTTCGGAGCTGCCACTCCAATGTGCCAAGACTACCACTATCCCTGTTTTCCCTGCCAGCTCAGGACTCCAGCACCCTGTCTTGCTGAGCCAGACACTCCCATCTGTTCCAACACAGACCCAGGGTCTGAATTACTTGCCCCAAAGCTGCAGGTTTACCTGAAAACAGCTCACAGAAGTGTGCTTGTCTTTAGCACTCAGATGCCCAACTCCCAATGGGGTCTAAACCTAAATAAATCTGTTTTACCCTGCATAAAGCTTATACAGAGTAAACTCATAAATTGTTCGCCCTCTATAACACTGATAGAGAGATATGTACAGTTGTTTGCTCCCCCAGGTATTAATACATACTCTGAGTTAATTACTAAGTAAAAAGTGATTTTATTAAATACAGAAAGTAGGATGTAAGTAGTTCCAAGTAGTAACAGACAGAACAAAGTAAGTCACCAAGCAAAATAAAATAAAATGTGCAAATCTATGTCTAATCAAACTAAAAAGAGATAAGATCCTCACTAGTTCCAGAATGTTCCCTTTTACAGGCTAATCTCCTTTTAGCCTGAGTACAGCAATCACTCACACCCCCTGTAGTTACTGTCCTTTGTTCCAGTTTCCTTCACGTATCCTGGGGGGTGGAGAGGCTCCTTCTTTAGCCAGCTGAAGACAAAATGGAGGGGTCTCCCATGGGTTTAAATAGACTTTCTCTTGTGGGTGGAGAACCCCCTCCTCCCTCCTATGCAAAGTCCAGCTCCAAGATGGAGTTCTGGAGTCACCTGGGCAAGTCACATGTCCCTGCATGACTCAGTCTTTACAGGCTGAAGCCATTGTCCACATGGTATCTTGTATGTCTCCAGGAAGACTTCTTATATGGATTGGAGCATTCCAAGATGCATTGTTCCCCAAGTGCTTCCTGATCAGGTACTTAACCTTGTGAATCCATCCTAAAGAAACTGACCAAATGCCTTACAAAGCTTACTTAGAAACCAAGCAAGTACACAGCCCATATTCTTAACCTCATATACATATATGTGTACAAATAGGAGGAATAGATATAGTAGACCATAACCTTTACGGAGATACATTACATGGCACAGGCAGCACAGCATATTCCAGTTATGTCATACATACATTTATAAGCACCCCCCATAAAGCCTTTTGGGGTACACTGTCATACCTATCCCTACCCTCCAGCGCTTGGATTCTTTACATGCTTTCACAGAGCTAAGAGCACATGTTCCATGATTTCGTAGGGCAGAGTTTTAGGGCTATTTTGATTCAGTTATCTATGCCAAAGGGTGCCTTCACTGTGTGGATTTCAGAGGTGGATGCACATTGTGACCCTTCTCAGGATGCTGAGGGCTGTGAGTCTCCTTGTTGCCATCTGCCACTAGAAAGAGGGACTTTTACATTTGGCAGCTGGATGTCAGCGATGAAACTCATCCAGCCTGTCATACATTCAAGCACCCTCTTCTGAGCTGCAGCAGCCCTGACAGTTGACAATAGAGGCACCCTAACCCCTGAGTTCCTTCAATGTGTCCCCCTCTGGAGTCCAGCCCCGATCACCAGACACTCAGAGAAATCCCAGATCCTCTCTTCCCGAAGCAATGGTACATACCAGGTTACCAGTTTTACTGTAGACCACTGCTACTGTATCACACATAGCACTTGTGTACAGTTATTGAACAAACGGAAATTTATTTAACAAGGGATAGAGATTTAAACAGAAACAAATGTGAGTGATGGAAACCAACCGTTACCAACAAAACAAAATCACAAAATGCAACCTACACTTAATAGTTACCTTTCCTATCTAAGTAGATTTTCACCTCACACGTCAGTCTATTGCAATGATTGCTAGTCCCTAGAAGCCAGGGCCCTGCCTTTCATAAAGAACCACTGGTCAGTAGGGATCTCCTTGGCGAATGGACCCAGAGTGTTTTTCTCCACCCTGTTATAAACTGATTCAGTCTTTTCTCTTTATTCACAGAAAGGACCATCTCCTCATTGTGATATTGTCCTTTTCACTTTCACAAGGATTCAATGTCTATAGTTTGTCTTTGATGGTTTTCCATTCGTTTTTCCGGGTTGGTGCAAAGATTGACAATTGAGCAATACATCGCATAACTGGTCAGCAAGGGACAGAAGACAATTCCCTCCCACTTGAATGGGCCGTCCCCACCAAGACCTATGATTGGGGTGACTCACTTTAATGAAAATACTATATGGGCATAATTTTCTATGTACTTATATTACTCCTTAAATATGACTCATACACACCTCTTGTAGTGCGTAGGAGTATCAATAATTTACAAGCTTTCAGTAGAGATCTCACTGCTATGCTTCCTGGATAAATAACATAAAAGCAGTGTATTAGCTGTGGTGAATTTATCAGGTCTGAGACAGGAGTTGCTTGTGAATAACAATGACCCCCTTTGCCAATTGGCACCAATAAGCTTTTGTCACACATGCACTGAGCTACACAGTCACACCCTGATATAATAGAAAGGCCAGCACAAAAAATAGAAAAAGGAACAATAAAATACTAAAATGACAATGGTTGGAACTCTCCATTTCTCTCAGTCTCTGCATTCATGGGCACTAAAAGCTGTAGCTACAGTGGAGGAACCAGGAAATAGGACAGCTGGCTCAGCCCTCCATACTAGTACCTTTCTCACATACAGGGAGATGGGTCAAATTTGGAATTGATGTCATGACTCGCTTCCCATAGGGGATCAATCTGTCTAAGGCTATGTCTACACTTCAAACACTGGAAATATTCTTCTGGCAACCTAACACTGTCTACAGTGGGACTCAGGTCACATTAACTACTTCTCTCAGTGGAGAGGACTTTTCACACCCCTCAGAGATGTGGCTATGTCAACATAGCTTTTCAACATAGACCAGCCTTTAGATGTCTTATTAACCTGAAAGGTAATGGACTTCAGACTTTTCCTTCATATTGATGGTTGACGATTGCAGCTTTCCTACCTGCTGAACACATCCTGTGACAGATGTCATGCCTTTTCTTTGCAAATTAGAGAAGTTGGGAAGTCAGTAACCCTTACAGTCTAAGTGGGTAAAAACTTATACACCTTGACTTTTCGAATATTTAATAGAAATAGACTTTGAAACTAAGGCTGGGTCTACACTACCCGCCTGAATCGGGGGGTAGAAATCAACCTCTCGGGGATCGATTTATCGCGTCCCATCGGGACACGACAATCGATCCCCGAATCGACGCTCTTACTCCACCAGCGGAGGTGGGAGTAAGCGCCGTCGATGGGAAGCCGCAGAGGTTGATTTTGCCACCGTCCTCACAGCGGGGTAAGTCGGCTGCGATACGTCGAATTCAGCTACGCTATTCACGTAGCTGAATTTGCGTATCTTAAATCAACCCCCCCCCCCCCGTAGTGTAGATGTAGCCTAAGCAAAAAAAGTTCTATTTGAAACACAAAAAGTTAAAATCTATACAGGACCAATATTCTCTTATACACTCTTTCTCACACACATTCTTCCATCCCAACCATTGGAGTGAGGTTTTCTACCGGATCTTCTTACACTACAGGGGGTAAATTAAATCAAATTAACTTTTCAAGATTAGCCATCATTTCCTGTACGACTAACAAAACAAGACAAGTATCACTTTTCCAAAATAATTCAGATTATCATACAATTAGTCTCTTATTCTTTAACCAATAACTTCACCTATAATTTCATTTTCATTGGTAACAAGAACATATTCAAAGATCACAAATTCTTATAATATATGTTAGTTTTCTTTTAATGCCCATTGCCAACAACTGAACCCTGGCTCAATTTGTGGTTCGTCTCAACGTAGGTCCCAACCACTTCTGTGAGTATATATATATCAGGATCTTCTGAAATATGTGGCCCATGTGCACCATGAGGAAAAATACCTCTCTTTTCACACTTTTTTATCTTTCAAAGTAGGTGAAGAGAGGAGAAGTGATGTAAATGCATAAAACACAAGAGAGAACTGTCTGGTCTACACTAAAGACATTTTTTGGTATAACTATATTGCTCAGAGGTGTGAAAAATCCACACCACTGAGCAATGTAATTACACAGTCCTAACCTACTGTGTAGATAGTGATACGTCAGCAGGAGAGCTTCTCCTGCCAACATAGCCACTTCCACTTGTGGGGGCTACACTAATAAAGTCTGATGGGAGAGATTGCTCCCATTGGCTGAGAGCATCTGTAATAGAAGTGCTACAGCAGCGCAGCTACATTATGCAGTTGCGCCGACATCAGCTTTATTGTATAGTCATAGCGTCAGACACAAAACCATAGAATCAGGACTCAACATGCGTGTATCCAGAAGTCTGAAATTGCAGCCTGACACATTAGTTGCCTCATGGGTTACCATCATTTCTACAGCCTGAAAGTCCTTGTTACCCAATCAGGCAGCGAGTTTGGGATTCACGGGGAAGGAATGTCCTATGAAGCACTCTCTCTTTTCATCCAAATGGTGAAGGATGATTGTTCTCAGTCTAACCCTGGTATCCTCTGGAACTGTAATCAGTGACACTGAACTAGGAAGTGGAGTTGTACAAACAATTTTCCTTGGGTCATTGGTCACCATAGCTTGCTTTACTGGGGTGGAAACCTAGAACTGAGTGTGTATTCTTTCCACCCCAGTTCTTTCCAAATCCTTGGCCTTGGTTAGGGTAAATTTACACTTGTCTGAAGTAGAATCCTTTACAAAACCACTCAAAATCTTAGCCATGTTAGTGAGGAATGGCTTCCCGAAGCATGCCCAGCTTTTCTTTAATTAGGTGGCACAGTTCCAGGCAAGGGACTGGATACAGGGCTGGATCATAAACTTTGTTTGTTACCAGAGCTGGAGATTCTACTCAAAAATAGCTATTTTTCTGCAGCTATTAGATTTCCAACATTGATTTTATACAAATTTTCAACACCTACAAAGGATAAATTCAACAAAAAACCCACTTCTGTTTCCTCAACATCTGTGTCATGAAGGGCAGCATTCCCCATAACATAGAATTAGCTAGGAGAGATCTTTTGTAGGGCCTGGGCTACACATGATTTGGCAATCAAATACATGGGCATTTTGCCTACTTCAAAATCACTTACCGTGGAATTCTCTCCCCAGATCATCTGAGACAATATTGACTTTAACAATTGAACTACACTGTGATCATATGCATTTCCTTCAGTTAGTTGGCGTTTGCTGTTGTTCACCATTTCCGAGTAGAGATTTTAAATCACTGCTGTTTCTTTGTTAGCATGTCCAGTAAATTAGAGAGTTCTCTCCTGTTGACAGATCTGCACTTGAACTTTCTCCATGTCATCATAGAGGGATGGAGAAAAAGCAAAGCTGAAGTGAGAAATGATGACTTTAGCTAATGGTCATATGTCTTAAGTTCTCCAATAAATCTGAGCTACATCATATCAAACTGAACTAATATCCAACTGGGTGACCAAACAGCCTTCAGGAAAGATAGAAACCCACATCACAGAGAGACAGAATACATGACAATGGAAGTGTCAAATGAAATTCCAGAGCAGGTTACATCTGATTATTCAGAATCAGGACAAGACATTCTCCCATCACATTCTCCTCTGATTCATTCAAACCTGCTTCACTCACCACTGTTTCAATAGTCAGTTATGTTATTTACAACATTTTTAGTATCCTAGCATTGCCATAATGGGGGACAAAATAGCTACCTTGTAAGAAGTGGCTTTACCAATAGATGGAACCTCAGATTTAAACTCTAAATGATCAAACTGTGTTTGGGATCCATTTGAATTCCCCTTTCAGGTCTTTGACACTTTCATCTCCACTCATAGTGACTCTGATATAGGATTAAAGAAGTCAAAGCATCATCTCCAAGCACAGACAATGGAGAATGCTTCATCACATGACACTTTGAGAAGTGGATGGATAGAATGTGATGAAGATAAACTCTACATGGCTCACACAAAAGGTAACAGTTCTGCGGTGATGGGGAAGGAGGGAATCTCTGAGTCACCCTGTATCCTTCTGGTGTCACAGGGGCTGAAATGACACTTTTTTCCCTGCCCCTGGTCCTCTTCATTTACATATAATTTGTAAAGTTCCCAATATTACTGCTCTTCAGCACAACCCAGAGCAATGTGAGAATAACTGGCAATGATATCATCTGACTCATTGGTGACTCTAACAATAACTTTGCAATAGGAGGAATGGTATAAATCTGATGGTCCCTGGTTCCTGAGAGGAAGGGCACACTTCCATTACTCATGAGACAATGGAGTTGATAGAAAGGACAAATGGGTCCACCTCAAAACAGGGGAAACTGCAAAAAGGCAAAACTGGGCCACTCATCTGGTCAAGTTGAAGGATAACAGTGCTGCAAACAGTTCAAACAGCTTCAAAAGTTACTATGTGGGAATCAGGAAAATTTTAAAAGAAAAAGTATTGATAGCCCTAGAGGTTTTTATGGTGTTGATCTCCCTTGCAGATTCTCTGATGGCTAAAATGCTCTGAGTACCAAGAGAAGGTATTCCCACACTCACTGCATTCATAGGGCCTTTCCCCTGTGTGGATTCTCTGGTGGGTAAAAAGGTTTGAGCTACGATTGAAGGTTTTCCCACAGTCACTGCATTCATAGGGCCTCTCCCCTGTGTGGATTCTCTGATGTTCAGAAAGGGATGAACTCTTAGTGAAGCATTTCCCACACTCATGACATTCATAGGGCCTCTCTCCTGTGTGGATTCTCTGATGCTTAATAAGGACTGAGTAGTCAGATAAAATTTTCCCATCCTCAGTGCATGTATTTTTTCTCTTTCCCCTGAGGATTTCCTGCTGTGTTGTGGTTTCATTGAGGTCCTTCTGAGTTCCCCGACAGGAAATACATTTACCCACTTTCTCCCCTGGATGGTTTCCCTGTTCTCTTTCTGGTCTGTGCTGAATCTCACAGGAGTTTCCCTGCTCATGACTCCTGGACACATTCCTTTTCGATCTTTGCGATAATGCTCTGTGTTTATCCACTTGCTCAATATTTTCCTTCTGAGAATTCTGCTCCTCTTTGTCACATACCATTGCATCACCTGCTGGGACAGAGACAGAAACCTCAAAGAGGGATGGAAAGGGGAAGGCCAAACCAAAACAAGTGCTGGAGAGAGGTCAAATAAAAATCAGGAACTGAACTCCCGCAAACTCTTCCCCCAAATGTAGTAGTAGGATTTTATGTTGGTATTTTATATAATTTGGAATGAAGGATAAAGAATAATTATGTAGCATGTATTAAGTGTACTGGTGTATGATCTGATCACATCCTGCTAGACACCCTTTTTGAATAACAGAAAGGAATGGACTAATGGGCAAATGGGTAGAGATACATCAGACAGAATTTGTGTCTGGACTGATTTCAAGGCAGTAACAGACCTTTGAGGGTCACCAATTTGTTGTAGGTTTAGCATTTTAAAATAAGTAGAATGCCATGATTGTTTTCTTTTGCATTGCAATTTGATGTTCCTGTTCAAAATGTTCTGTGTAAATTAATTCTGTTCTGTGTGTGAATGAGGAATGTATGTGTTAAGCGGTAAGTGTGAAGGCCATCGCTGAACCAGATGTATGAGGGAGGAACTGGAGACAGACGCAAGGGCGCCAGGAGGCTGCAACATGCCCCTATTGAAATGTCAGAGGAGGGCTGATTGATGACTCTAAAGATGAGACAGGCACCTATCAATGGGGACAAGGTAGTTGTGATGAAAACCAACATGGGATAACTCCCTGAGGAACTTGATGAAAGAACAAGATAAAGGATGAGAAGGACAATTTAAGAAAACTAGCACTCGTCAAACAGCAATTGATTACAGCATGACGGTGCAAAACTCATTGGTCCCAATGAAGGAAAATCGCTATATAAACAGGGTGCCTTGCCAGGAAACTTTGGGTTCATCCTGCCAAGACTTCCCCAGAGCAATGTGTCATGACCAATGGAACCCGGCTTGTCCTACCCATGATCAACCTAGCTGGCCACTAGGTTGACTCTGTACTGGTAACTATAACATTGACTGGTGGGATAGTGTGTGTGTGTGGTGTGTGATAGAATGCATATGCTAATTGTTGTATCTTCAGTAAATGCGACATATTGCCTTTTCCCCTGAAAAAGATCCCGTGTGCTTCTTATGAGCATAACAGGGTAACACCCACAAGGTAGCTAGCTAGCACATCTTGGAGGGACTGTTCAAATGAAGTGGTTCATCAAGACACACTTGGTTTACAATGGACCATGGGAGAACCCCATCTACACTGAGTGGACTGTCATGTAAATGTGCTGTCTGGAATCTAGGTAATGGCTTCCTGCAATGACTGAGGGAAATTGGGCATGAACATGTGACTTGCCCATGTGACTCCAAACTCCATCTTGTTGCTGTAATTTTCCACAGTAAGAACAATGGGATGCTCTTCACATGGCAAAAACTATAAAAGGCCCTGGAAACACCTCCATTTTGTCTTCAATCCTGCTTCTTACCTCTGGAGGAACTTTGCTACAGACTGAAGCTCTGAACAAAGGGATGAATGACCCATCCAAGCTGTAGATGTACTCCAGAGACTTGACGTAAGCCAACATTTTATTCCATCACTGCTACAAGTCTGAACCAAGAACTTTGCCATTAATGTATGTAATTGATTCCCTTAGCCGATTTTAACTCTCACCTTTCTTTCTTTTTATGAATAAACCTTTAAATATTAGATACTAAAGGATTGGCACCAGCATGATTTTTGGGTAAAATTTAAGTTGTATATTGACCTGGGAGTGGCTGGCCCTTTGGGATCAGAAGAAACGATCATTTAATGACACTGGTTGAAAACTACTCATCTCTGAATCCGGTGTTTTTGATGGTGTTATAAGAACCGGAATGCCTGAGAAAACTGCCTTTATGTTTTCTTGTTAACCAGTGTAGTGAAACGAGTTTACTTTTGTGGCTGGTTTGGTCCATCTTATAAAAGAATAGGAGTACTTGTGGCACCTTAGAGACTAACAAATTTATTTGAGCATAAGCTTTCGTGGGCTACAGCCCACTTTATCAGAGGCATGCTTATGCTCAAATAAATTTGTTAGTCTCTAAGGTGCCACAAGTACTCCTGTTCTTTTTGTGGATACAGACTAACACGTCTGCTACTCAGAAGCTTATAAAAGAATAACCACCAGTTTTGGGTTGTGTTTGCCCTATTTCTCAGCAGTTCGTCCTGAATTTGGCATCCTCAGTTGTGACCCACTAAGGCTCGGTGACAGGGTGCCAAGGGAGGGGGCTGGGTCATGGATTTACAGGGAGTTAGGTGGCCCAACCTTCATACAGTCTCCCTTGGGACCGCCCTCTTTCGGGCATGTCTACAGTGCATCAGGAAGTCAGCTGCCTTCCAGGCTGCGTCTCACGCTAGTGCATTAAAAATGGCTGTGGAGACATTGCTTTGATGTTAGGGCTCTGCTTGGAGTTCAGACCATCCAGCCCACCCACCCCTTCAACTCCTGGCTTTAGAACCCAAGCTACAGCCCAACCAACAGTGCCTACACCGTTATTTGTAGTGAGTCAGCATGGACTCTGGCTGGGAGGCAGCTTCCAGATGCAGTGAAGACATACCCTTAATGTGCAACATGCTAGTATTAGCTTTTTCCAAGTGCGAACCCCGGTTCCCCTTAGATGGAACCATAGAGTTAAAAGGGACCACAAAGGTCATCTAGCCAAAGTGCAGGATTTGCTGCGACTAAACCACCCAAGACAGATGGCTCCAGCCTCCTTTTGAAAACCTCCAGTGAATAATCTTCCACCACCGCCCGAGGCGTCTGTTCCATTCTCCTACTGTTCTTCCAGTTAGGAAGTTTTTCCTGAGATTTAATCTAAATCTGCTGTGCTGTACTTTGAACCCACTCCTTCTTGTCCTGCCCTCTGTGACAAGACAGAAGAACTGTTTTCCATCCTTCGTATGACAGCCTGTAGCGGGGAAGACCAGCAGGGACCACAACCTGCCCATTGGGCTACAGAGCCAGGAAAGCCACCTCAAACCCTCTGGAAGCTGAGGGGCAGGACAGGAAGCAGAAGTACAAAAGGAGGGCCCTGCAGCTCAGTTGGGCTGGAGTTTCTGAGGGAGACAGACGCTTATCACCCGCTGCCGGAGCGGGACACCGAGGACCTGCTGGGGCGGCCGCCATAGGACTGGCCAAAGCTCTCAGGGTCGCCAGCCAGTCGAGGTGCCAATGAGCTGATGGAGCTGCCACAGACCACCGATCCCAGGAAAATTGAGGCAGAGATAACAAACCCTGGGGATTGTAGGAAGTAGCCCAGGGAAACTAGACCATCGTCTGGCTGAGTGTTGGCCTGACACTAAGTAAGGGTATTGTGGGAGGATCCCCCCTGATCCAGTGGCAGACTACACTGCCACTGTTTGGGCCCGGGGCTGGGACCCAGTGGAGTCAGGTGGGCCAGGGTCCCCCTACCTCCTGCCACCCCACCTTCAGCCAGGAGGCCTGTGTTGGTCTACCGTCCGCTGAGCTAGGACGCTAGACTGGGGCTTGCCCCTGCCTGAGCCCTAGACTGTTTCGTGCTCGCCCTGGGCAAAGCCCCTAATTGTTTGCTGCCCCACCCTGCCTGAGGGCCTGGGCTTGGAGACTTTGCAGCTCTGCCCTGATTGCAGGCCAGAGCACTAACTGTTGGTGGCCAGTCCTGCCTGAGGGCCGGGCACCATAGATTAACTATTGCTCAGCCTGGATCAAGTGGCCTGAGCTTTGAAGACTGCTAATTCCCCTTAATTGATTGCAGTGCTAAGAGCACGACAGCGAGGAGGCCTGGCCTCCCTCAGAGATAGACCAGGAAGGATAGCCACACACGCTTACGTAGCCTTTCGAGTATTTGAAGACCGCTATCATATCTCTCCCTATTAACTCTTTTTTTCCCCAAACTAAACACACCCAGTTCCATCAGCCTTTGCTCACTGGTTTGCGTTCCATCCCTTTGATCATCTTTGTCACTTGCCTCTGGATTCTTTCCAGTTTCTCTACAATCTGTCTAGGCAGTGGTGACCAAAACTGGACCCAGGACTCCCCCTAAGGCCTAACCAGTACTGAGTAGAGCGGTACTATCACCACCTATGATTTGCATGCTATGCTTCTGTTAATGCATTTGCTTCTTTTTTGCAGCAGAATCACACTGTTGACTTCATGTTGAGATTGTGATCCACCACAACTCCCAGATCCTTCTCAGCGGTGCTGCTGCCATGCCAGTTATCCCCCATTCCGTATCTGTGCATTGGGTTTTTCTTCCCAAAGTGTAGCACCTTACCCTTGTCTTTGTTGAATTTCATTGTTGTCTATAGCCCAGTTCACCAATTTGATCCCTTTGAAGTTTTGCTCTATCCTCCAAAGTGTTGACAACCCACCCCAGCTTTGTGTCATCTGCAAATGTGATCAGTATGCTCTCTGTTCTTACATCCAGGTCATTAATGAAGATGTTAAATACAGGGGAGTCGCATCATATGCGGATTCAACTTACACGATTTTAACTATATGCGCTCAGCAAAAAAAATAGAAAAAGAGAACAACAATTTTAATACTGTACCTGTAGTGTGGGGGATTCCACCCGCCATTACACTCAATGGTAATTTTGACTATACGCGATTTTTGCATTACACACTGACTTTAGAACCTATCCCCCACGTAGGTTGCAACTCCACTGTAACACCGGACCCATAACAGATCCCTGTGAAACCCCATTTGAGAAATCCCTCCAATCTGACATCATTCCGTTCATAGTTACTCTTTGCTTGCGGTTGTGTAACCAATTATATATCCACTTAATGGGAGTACCGTTGAGCCTGCATTTCTCCAGCATACTCATGGGACTGTGTCAAAAGCCTTTTTGAAGTCCAGGTCTATTTTATCCACCAAACCAGTTACCCTATCAAAGAAGGATATCAAGCTGGTTTGTCATGCTATTTCTTAGTAAATCCATGATGGCTGCTATCGATTACCCCTTCATCCTCCAAGTATTTGCAAATTGAATGTTTTATACATTGCTCTAGTAGCTTCCCTGGTATTGAGGTCAGGCTGACTACTCTATAGTTCCCCAGCTCCTCCTTTTTCCCCTTTCTAAAGATTGGCACTATGTTAACCCTTCTCCAATCTTCTGGGACCTCTCCAGTCATCTGAGTTTGAAATATGGCCAGAGGCTCTGACATTCCATCAGATAATTCTGGAGTGAACAGCAAGAAAGGAAGTGGGGAGCTGGTTTGGGGGATTAAGAGCTCTCTTATCAACATTTGAGCTGTTTGAGCTTGAGTTGATGGCTAGCCATCCACGAGGAGTCATCAGAGGGAGGCTGAGATTTCAGTTTGGACAGAAGGAGACAGGTCTGGAGCAGAGCGGTATATCTGTGATTCATCAGCATACCGACAGTAGCTGAATTTGTGTTTGGGGGTCAGATTTCCCAGAGATAAAGTGAAGAGGAAGTGACCAAGGACTGAGCCATGTAGAACCCCCACAGAAAACTGGAGTGGAGGTGAGGACGATCTACCTAAGGACACACTGAAGAAGTAGTTACAGAAGTAGGAGAGCCAGGAAGAAGACAAGATGTCAAGAAGACGACCATGGTCAGTGGTATTAAAGGTGGCTGACAGGTCAAGAAGAATAAGGATGGAGTACTGGTTCTGAGCTTTGCTTATGGAGAACTCATTAAAGACTTTGGCAAGGATATTCTCAGTGGAGGGCCCCAAATATCTGCCTCCCTGAAACCTTCCTTTCCCACTGCCACCAGATCCTTCCCACTCCTTGGAGCAACCACTCCCCATCCCCTTTCACACTATCCTCAGTCTTTTCCACTTCCAAGTATCCCAGATCTCCTACCCAATCCTCCCCCTCCAACAGCACCACTGCTGGGACCTCCACCCCCTTTTCTCCATTCCCAGGCTCCCACTCCCCCAAACCACCACACTCCCTGTTCCCAGGAGCTTCTGTCTCTGATTCCTCACCTCCTCTTCCTTCCATAGTACCCATCCTTCCCTGATACCCTCCAGTCTTCCACATACCTATCCCTTTCCTCCCACTACACTGTATTGTGCATTTTGCTTGCATTCTGAAGGAGTTCCTATTAGAAGTTTCTCCCTGATTCCAAAATTTCAGGGCTGAGAGCAATATTTTAAAGTGTTTTAAAATCCACTAGCAGACTCTGGCCTCTTCTGAGCTGCAAAGTTTTGTCAGCAGAGCTCTGTTTGTTAGGGATGTGAAAAAGCACATCCTTAATTGATAGAATTATGCTGGCAAAATCTCTCATGCAGACCAAGAGTGCCAAAAAAGTCTATTAAAAAAATAAGGAAATCAAATGCCCATAACCTACATAAATACTGAGTACAGGTTGCCCAGTTCTGTTTCATGCCTTTCCACTATGTTGGTGGTGGCTAAACTTAAACCTCTGAAAACCAGAAAAGGAAGAGTTAATATACACACCACCCCTAAAATGCAACCTTAGCTCTGCCCCTAGCCCTGCAGCTGGGACTAGCCACTGGGAATGGCTCAATAAGGCTGATGCAAAGGTTAACAAACTAACAAAGGAAGTGGAGGTTTCTCCATTTCTTGAAGTCTTCAAGTCAGAGTGGATGCCTTTCTGGGGGAGGATTTAGTCCAACACAAGGTATTCAGCTCAATACAGCAGTAACTGGATGAAATTCTATGACCTGTGTTATACAGGAGGTCAGACTAGATGACCTAATAATCCTTTCTGGCCATAAAATCTATGATTCTACAATAGATATGAAGGACTAAGAACGTGCCATTGTTTGTGTTGTGTTCACAGATGGGAATACCAGCATTTATTGGCATGCCCTCCAGCTGTGTGCACTGGGTCAGCTGTAGCTGTAACTGGATGGTGGAGGGAGCAGTTGGAGCAGCTTGGCAGAGCTGTGACTGATATGAAGGGAGGTGCATGTGAACCCTGAGGGACCAAGTCTGCCCCATTTCAATGCACTCAATGGGCTATTGCTAAAACAGGGCAGAGCAGAGGTGGCATTTGGGGGGGGCGGGGGGCGTGAATCCTAACTCTTCATTTCCCCTTCTAAGAACCGAGGGGACAGGAATCCTTACCCAGCGAGGTCACATTCTCATAGTTCTCCTGCATGACGTCTCTGTAGAGGACTCTTTGACAGGGGTCCAGCAGAGCCCACTCTTCCCTGGTGAAATACACAGCCACCTCCTCGAAGGTCACCGGCCCCTGAAAGAGGAAGTGTCCAACACTCAGTACCTGCTGCCCCACTCACAGCCCCACTATTCATGGAGGGAGAGGAGTCAATCAAATGGAAGCTCTGGCAGGCTCAGTCAGCAGAGTCCCCCGCTCCCCCGCTCAGAGCAGCCAGGAGGCAAAACAGGAGGGGAGATAGAGATCCCCTAGTCCCCTCCAGCAGACAGAGGGGGAAGGGTCTTCTCATTCATCGCACACCTCCAAGCCAGAGGCTGATGTGGGGGATGGGGCCCTCAGCAGGCTCCAGGGTTGGCTCCCCAGTAGGAGTCTCAACAGGCTTCCCATTGCCAGCAGCTGGAAGGTAGGTGAGGAGTTATCTACTCTACGCCCCACTGATGAGTAACGCTTCTGCCCCTTCATATCTCATAGCAGCCTCTGGCGAGTAGATTTATGTTCTTGCACTGGGAATCTGATACGTTTTCCCAGGGCTGTCCAGCGTTTCCCCACCCCCAACACAACCCCATTCCACAAATAGGGTAATTTCCTCCCCCAAACCCCATGGGTCTGTTCCCGGAATCCAGGACTTGAGTTAAACAATTCCCAGCAAGTTTGTCACACGCCTTGTCCCCCTCCCTTTCTCCACCCTGGGTATTTCCTGCCCCCCTCCCACCTCCAGACTAAACTCCCCCAAAGATCTCAGGCCCTCAGTATTTCCTGCCCCTCTCCCTCCAGGAGGAAGCCACTAGCAACCCCGCAATAATCCCTACCTGGACTGGCTCCACTACAGCCAGTTCCCTTCCCTGTCCCGTGGGAGGCTGGGACAAGCTGGAGTCAAAGGTGGGTGTTACTCTGCCTCCTGTCAGGGTGAGAAAGGTGACAGGAAAGATTTCAGAAGGACCTTTAGTTCCTATCACATCATGATTCGCCCTGGCCCTTTCCCTGCACAAGATGTTTCTGACTCGCATGCTGGGAAAACATTCCATCACTTTACCACAGCCCAGACACAGCCCCTCCCAGCAGCACTAAACCCACTGTGCTAGTTTTAAAACCCTGAGAGCAACTCCCCCACCATGGGGACCAGGCGGAGGCAGGGATAGGACAAAGTTTGCCCAGTGCTGGTGCAGTAAATGAAATGAAGTTTGCTGGTGATATTAAGATGGAAGCCATTGTCAATAGAGACAAATAGTGGAACATTAATGGGGCTCACATCCATTTTATGTATTATGTGCCTCACCCTCATGCTTCAGGAGTTTCAGCCACCACTGCTAGGGGTCAGGAAGGGATTTTTCCCACCACAATGTACTAGGGTTTATTTGATCTCCTTCCTCTGAAGCTTCAAGAATGGCCAGAGAAGAAGACAGGATATTGGGCAGGGTGGACTAGGGCTGTGAGGTGGCACTGATCACTCAGTCAGTCTCTCTCTCTCTTTCTCAGGGGCTTGGCTGGCTGGTTCTTGCTCCCATGCTCAGGGTCTAACTGACACTATAGGTGGGATGGGGAAGGAATTTTTGTCAGTGGGGGGGTTTCATCTTCCTATGCAGTGTGGGGCACTCACTAGGATTCCCCAGAAATATCTCACTTAACCATTTCCATGCCACCTCAGGAGTCTGGGGCACTGGTGCACCTCGGTCCCTCCTATTTTCTGCCTGGGGCATATAATAGTCCAGTTTCCTGTGGGCTGCAAGACTTTGGTCGCACTCCAGCGGTTGGGTTTAGTGGGCGGGTGCTGGGTGGTGTTGGCAGCCAGTGCTAGACAGGAGGTCAGGACAGATGATCCAGTGGTCCCTTCTGGCCCTAGACTTATTGACTCTATGACTTGTTGTGGGCAGGTTTGGGCGTTTGTGACCTCCGCCCCCCTCACTTATTTCTCCTTAATTTTCTGTCTTCTCTTTCCCCTTCTCCCCTCCCTCTCCCTGGGAGACTTAGTGACCAACGATCCCTGGGTTCCTTTACTCTCCTGTGATCGCTGACAGCACCGAATGCCGGTTTGGATCCAAACTTTCTGCCTCGTCCCCATCTCTACTAACCACCAAAGGGGTTTCAGTCTCGCTGGCTGTGATACAGGCAATGAAAGGGTTACTGTGGACAGCTGAAAACTGCCTAATTTCCCAGCTGAAATAAATAAGCAAGTACCACTTATTGGAAGCCACATTTTTTCCGATCCCCAAACATTTACTAAAAAAGTAAGAATAAAGCATGTATCCATGCTGAATCTATATATAACTTGTATATTTCTAGAGGCTGACAGAAAATACTTGACCACAATGAACAGGGGAGTGAGATTTTCTTTGCTTTCGATCATAATGAAACACTCAACATCTCACAGGCTCCAGACTGCCTTTCCTGAGCCCCCGGGGGTCGCAAACCACCAGCTGAGAAACACCAGCCTAGATTATTTTGTATCGTCATTGACTACACATGGGAAGAGAGTGCTACATTGTATATGGACAAAGCATGAATGAGCCAAGTGCTATGGCATATATGGACCAACCCTGGGAACTATTAATTCCAATAACACCCACATTTTGAACCGTCTTCCTTACTTCACTGTAAAAGGAAGACGAAAGTTCATAAGATCTTACAATACCCTATAGTAACAAGTTGATGAAAAGTAGATTAAATTATTTTCATCCATGAATGCCATGCACAGGTGCAAGAAGACCAACTACAGAAAATGTAATTAGTCCAAACAAAAGGGGGCTAATGATGTAGTTCAGGGCCAGTACTAAGATCTATGCTTGCTGAACAAGAAAACGTGGGAACAAAGTAACCTATGCCAAATTTGGTCTTAGGGACATGGATTTAATTAGTAAACAAAATAATAAAAAATAAACGATGGCACCCACTTTTATTCCTTTTCGGACTTTTAAAAAGAGATGCGGGGGTGGGAAGAAAATCATCTCCCACCTCACCCCTGATATGGCAACACTGCTACTAAACTGATATATTTCCTTTCTGAGAGGCTTTGTTTCATTATATTTTAACTTGTATTCCCTCCTCTTTCTCCTCATGATGCATGATTATTAATTTGCACTTAATGTTGACCATAGCTCTATCCTGTTTCTCAGAAAGGCTATAAAGGCTTGTCAGTTAAAATATGTTCCAAAGAGACCCATTGCTCCTGTGATTAGTGACTTTATTAAAGTCTCTCTGTGCTTGTAAGATAAACTATTTTTCTAAAAAGACCCTTCTTTTTAAGAGCAGCATTAGTAATGAAATCTACCCTGTTTCCCAAAAGCCACTGCCTCTGTACCTTTACTCTCTGGTGCAACACCTTCAAATAATTCTGCTGAGGATGTTTCCAAGAAATTAATTATCATCGGGATGGCTAAGAATGCATTGGAGGAAAAAAATTAAGATTCTATCTGAAATGAATAAAATAATTCCTAGAAATATAAATTAATTAAAGCATAATGTAAGCATAAAAAAAAGTTTAGAGCAAAAAGTTAATTAAAAGACCCAAACATTGCAGTCTTAAAGAAGTGCAGGTTATGCAAAAAAGAAATATTGAATTGCTGTTTTAACAAAATTAGATGCTAATAGATGCTTTATTTATTTAAAGTGTAAAAATCAGCTACAACCTGTGTCACAAGAGGTAAATAGTGCACTAAAATAATTAGAAGTTAAAAAATTTGAATTCATTACCAATTTAAAAAGTCACAACAACAAAAGTCTATATATTTTATTTAAAAAGCCAAAAAACTCTAACTATACCAACAAACTTTCAAATAAATATGTTTAAAAAAAAGCTCAGCCTTTGTATTTAAAAAAAAAAGTATCGAGCAGCCACTCAAAAACAGGAAAAGTTGTCAAAGACCTTAGCGGTCTTTAAAAAAGAGCTTTAAAATTAGACTATGTAAACTTAATTAAAAACACTATTAATATTACTGCAATTGAAACTGCAAAATAAAATTCTTAAAATTAATGTAGTCAGTAAAAAATGCAATAATTAAAGAAAATAAAGGCAAAAAAATTAATGAATACTAAAAAAACTGCAAAACACTTTAAATGCTTACGTGATATTGATGAGCTAAAATATTTAAGAGAAGTCAGTTGAAAATATACTGGTGCAAGAACAAAGTAACATCGCTTCCCATTGTTACACAACTTCCAGGTGCTGGAGGCTGCGATCCCCTGTCGTTAACATGGTTATTGGTCTGAAATCTCCCCATGGCCAGTCAGAGACAGACACGTACCTGTGTCACTCCCCAGCGCCCGTCGCAGCGTCTCTAGGGGAAGGAGAAGATGGGAGAGGTGAGAATTCAGGCCCTCGCATTCATGGAGAAATCCCCATTTGCTTATTAATGTAACTGCTGTTAACTACGAGATGGTGACAGAGATCAGAGGCCGATAACGCAGCCGCTGCAGACAGAGCCAGCCCCACAGGGCTACTCCCATGGGGAAGGGTGACTCACTGAGTTGGGCTGTGAGATGGAGCCGAGGATCAGTGACATCACTAGAGTCCCCGACTCCTCCCCAGGGTGAGGGTCACTCTAACCAGAGGAGACACCACCCCCAGACTCCAATTCACCTTTGAATCCCAGCAGCACCTCCTGCAGCATGGCACTTTTCAGAGAGAAATCGCTGAGTCTCTTCTCCAGCTCCGCAAATGTCAGTTCTGGCTTCCAAAATGTCCTGTCCTCCCTGCTGGGGAAAGGAGGGCTGAGAAATAGGCCTGATCCCCCGACCCTCAGCCCAGCAACCCCCAAACTACAGGAAACCTGGATCTGAGCTTTGTAGCCTGAGTTGGTCATTGTCATGGTGAGTCATCTCAGCCCTGTGCTCCCCACAGAGATGGGAAGTGGGGAGATATTGGAGCAAGGAACGGAGATATTGTTCTGTAGCTTTCTCAGGGATGCTCTGGTTCTGTGGGGTGCTGAGCCACCCCCTACACTGGTTTACTGCAGTAACAAGGGGCACCAGCACTGGGATTATGTAGAAAGGGAGGAGACACAGACCAAAGAGTGGGCAGGTCCTACAGGCTGACAGTGGCCACAGTCAGAGCCCAGGTCTTCAGCAGGGAATGAACGTGGGCCCTTAAATAACAAACCCTCGAGCCCTTCAGCTGAAGCAGTAACCCTGGGGCGTCCAGTTCATTTGGCAGAGAGGGCCATATTGCACTGTCCGTTAAGGCCAGTGAGCCAGGACATCAGTTTAGGACTCTGTGCCCTGCTCCATTCACAGCAGAACACCCACTGTTCTCCATGGGACACCCACGTACAAGGAACAAGGGGAGAATCTGCCCTTCGTATCTGAAATATAATTTTAGTTCTTATTATTTTGCCAAGTCTTTGTCTGTCACACTCAGTATCACTCAGGAGGAAAACAGCCCCCTCCCGGACACCCCTGTTGGGCCCCTGCTAGTTCTTCCCTGTGTTTCCCTTCCTTTCCCATCCTCCTTTCTCCATTTCTCTCTTGCTTCCTTGTCCTTGTGTCTCTCCTCTTTTCTTCCCTCCCCACAGAAACCCCCTATTCCCACCCCACAAAGGCTTCACTCCCACCCCCTCCTCGTTCCACCTGCTCAAGTGATCAGCCACAGAACGTTTAATGTTGACATTGAAGTGTCGTCATTTCAGTTGACACTCTGATGACATTAACAGGGGACAGGAGAGTTCACGCTCTCAGAGCTACAGCTTCAGGCTGCTACCAGCCCCAGCAAGGCAACACTGTCTCCGTTTACACTGCAGAGGTGCTAAGGGCCAGCAACTCACTTTAAAAAATGTGAAAGCTGAGATTCTGCACCCTCTGAATACGTGACGTGGCCACATCAGTCCAGGAGACAGGCCTGGTCTGTCCCATCGGCGCTATGTCTAGCAGCCCTGCTGTGACCTCATTAGTGATCAGACAGTAAACGGCTCTTCTCCTACCCGAGTCAGCCACTAGGGGAGACAGAATCACATGCTCCAAGGACAGGGGGCAGCTTCCTATTCAGTGCTGTTATCAAAACTAACGGCCCATGATAGGGAGGGAAATGGAGCCCAGGACTTACCTGCCCCCAGTGCTCCCAGCACCCTAAAGAGGGAGAGAAAGAGGAGGCAATCAGTGGGAGTGTCCCTGGGTGGGGAGGTCTCCTGCTCTGCAGGGGTCACCATTGAAGCCTCGGGCAGTAGGGGAATTTCAGGTTTACATTCCCAGAGCAGCTGCACCTCCTACCCGGGACTTTCCCTTACACAGCCCCAGCAATCCCTGCGGGCAGGTCGCCACTGCGGAAAGCTTCTCCCCGGGCACTTTACAGGCAGAAGATATTTCTCTGCATTGAGAATCAAATTCCCCCTAGTGCTGAGAGATCCAGAAGGCCCCTGGCCCCACTAAACCCATTAACCTGCAGTGGGAGGTGCCTTAGGCCTGCTCGGGACCTCAGCATGGTGGAGGAGGGGATTTCACCCTCCAAGTGCAAATGCAGACAGACATTTCCAGGAGAGAAGGTCTTGGGGCTGCAGCATCCAGGACTCCCAGGACCCATCCCTGGCACCACTGCTAGACTCACTGTCTTGGGCAGGGCTCTGCCCCTTCCTCTGCCTCACTTTCCCCATTTGTCCCATAGGGATAATGCCCCTGACCCCACTTTGTAAAGTGCTTTGGGGTCTAGGGCTCAGAAGCTCCTATAGGAACACTGCGTATGATCATTGCAATGACAGTCTGACCTGCAGGGGTTGGCTCAGCGGCTGCTGCCCCTTCTCTCCTTCCCTCTCAGTGAGCAGGGAAATCTCCCAGGACAGGCTGCAGATGCCCTCATCCCTTCTCTGGACAATGGCTCTCTCTAGCTCTTCCAGCCAGGACAGCATCTGCTGCTCCTGCTCCTCCAGAAACCCTCGCAGCTCCTTCCACTCCCAGATGATCTTCTGCCTCTCGGCTTCCGTCTGTTTCTGCAACAGGGAGAGGGTGGCTCAGTAACAGGGGAACATAGAACATAAGAACGGCCATACTGGGTCAGACCAATGGTCCATCTACCCCAGTATCCTGTCTTCCGACAGTGGCCAATGCCTGGTGCCCCAGAGAGAATGAACAGAACAGGGAATCATCAAGTGATCCATCCCCTGTCGCCCATTCCCAGCTTCTGGCAAAGAGAGCTTAGGAACATCATCCCTGCCTATGCTGGCTAATGGCTATTGATGGACCCGTCCTCCATGCACTTCTCTAGTTTTTTTTTTAACTGAGTTAGTATCTTGGCAAAGAGTTCCACAGGTTGACTGTCCGTTGTGCGAAGAAATACTTCCTATTGTTTGTTTTAAACCTGCTGCATATTCATTTCACTGGGTGACCCCAGTTCTTGTGTTACGAGAAGGAATAAATAACACTTCCTTATTTACTTTCTCCACACCAGTCATGATTTCATAGACCTCCATCATATCCCTCCTTAGTCGTCTCTTCTCCAAGGTGAACAGTCTCAGGCTTTGTCTACACTGGCACTTCGTCAGCAAAACTTGTTATTCAGGAGTGTTAACACCCCCCTCCCCCCGAATAACAAATTTTTACCGATGAAAAGCGCCAGGGTGAACAGCGTTTTGTCGGCAGGAGCGCTCTCGTACCAACAAAGCTGCTGCCGCTTGTGGGAGGTGGAAGATTTTTGTCGGCAGAAGACCTCTCTCCTGCCAACAAACAGCAGCTACACTGCGCGCCTTTTAGCAGCACAGCCGTGTTGCTAAAAGCTATGTAGTGTAGCCATAGCCTCAGTCTTATTAATCTCTACTCACACAGAAGGTGTTCCGTACCCTTCATCATTTTGCTGCTATTTTCTGAACCTTTTCCAATTCCAATGTATCTTTTTTGAGATGGGTGACCAGCTCTGCATACAGTATTCAAGATGTGGACGTACCATGGATTTAAACAGAGGCAATAGGATATTTTCTCTCTTATTGTCTATCCCTTTCTTAATGATTCCCAACATTCTGTTGACTTTTTTGACAGCTGCTGCACATTGAGTGGATGTTTCCAGAGAACTATCCACAGTGACTCCAAGTGGTAACAGCTAATGTAGACCCCATCATATTATGTGTATTTGATATGACCTTTTCCAATGTGCATTACTTTGCATTTATCAACATTGAAATTCATCTGCTCGGTAACTGGGGAAAATCATAAATGCGCCTCGGGGCAGGTGGCAGAGTTATTTACCAGAACACAAGATCTCTTGTGGTGAGTAATGGGAAGTTCATTTATCCTGGGAAGGGAGGAGGGCTCAGGGCAGGAGTGAGCTGTACATCACCAACAGGAGAGACTCTTTTCCCCAAAACCTCATCAACTTGCACTGAGCCAAATCCTCCATCTCTGCAGCCCACATTTCATCTCCTTCCCCCCCATCCTCCCTAGGAGCTAGAAAGGATCCCTGGTCACTGTGACATCCAGACAGCCCGTGGGCAGGTCTCTGGACTAACACAGACTGACCCTCTCCTGCCCAGCAGCCTCCTGGATCCTAAGGGCATCATGTTAGGCCCGTGACCCTGCCCTCTCCCTGGGCTCCAGTGGGGATGGTTGCCTGGCTGAGGCTGGCAGGGTGGGCCCTGCATTCACCAGATCATTCTTATGCCAGGCAAACCTAAGTGGCGGTGGGCTCTGGGCACCTACCAGCAGCTCTTCGCTGTGCCGCTCCTCCTCTGCTTTGGCTGCTTCTCTCTCTTTTCCCAGGGGGGCCAGATGCTTTTCTGGTACTTCCTAGAAGGAGCAGGGGAGGGAGGGTTAGAAACTGCTGTAAAGGGCCTCCCAGCTGTCAGATTTCAGGGCCCATCCTGCCCTGCAGACTCCTATGCAGAGTCGCTGGGACTCAGACTGAGAGGAGATGGTGAAACAGGGAGCAGCTTTTCCAGAGAAAAGGGAAGACCCCAGGCTGCAGTGAGGGGGTGCAGCCCAACCCCCAGCTCCCCACATGACCGAGGCCTCACCAACACCCCAAGCAGCCAACTTCAGACAGTCCCCCACTTTCCCCAGCTCCAACCCCCAAAGCTCCCGCAGGGCCAGATCTGGACTTGGAGCCCCCGCAAATGCCCAATCCCCATCCCTGCTTCCCCCAGCACATCCCCAAACTGCCAGCAGCCCCAGTCCCCAGGCGCTTCTTCCACCCCACAGCCCGGCTCTGACACCCCAGATCCACCCCACAGCTCCCCCATCCCCTCGCTCCTGGGCTCCGAGCTCTGCAACCGAGCCGCGCTCCAGGCCCCTCCTTCAGCTCCCGGCCCAGCAGCTCCCGGGCTCCGTCGCCCCGGCCCCGCAGCAGAGGCTGCTCCGCTCCGTCCCGCCCTGGACACTCGCCCCGGGCATCCCCGGGCAGCACCTCTCCGGCTGCGGGGAGCTCGGGGACCCACCCGGGCAGGGGGCGAACCAGGCAGCCGGGCCCGGCCCCTCCTGGCAGGAGCGTGTCCGCCCCACGCGTGTCTCTGCCCACCCGGGCCCTGCCCGCTCCGCGCTGCCCCCGGACCCACCGCGCTGCCCCGCGGGCTGCAGGGCTGGAGCAGCCTCCGCGCTGCGCTCCCGGCCCCGGCCATGGCCCCGCTGCAAAAAACAAAGGTTTCCCGGGCTGGGACAGGAAGAGGCGGCTCCTCCCCGGGCCTGACCATGCCCCGCCGGGCCCCTCGCAGGGGGTTTGTGACACTCGGGGAATCGGGGAATCCTCAGCCTGGAGGGGGGCAGGAGACTGGCTGGATCTTACCAGGAGAAAAGCAGGGGACTGGGCTGGTTTTCCTGAATCATTAGACTAAGGAGACCCCGGCTGAGAATGCAGCGGCCACATTTCAGTTCAGCGTTGGAGATGTGACACAAAACATGTACAATCACCTTCCTCTAAAGCGTCTAAATCCCATGGGCACAACTCTCCAGTGCACAGCCTGTGAGCTCAGCCAACTAAGGAGAGCAGCGCTGTGAATGAGTCATGGAGGCATCTACCTCTACAGCAAAGTGGCGCAGTGGAAGTGTGCTGGGCCCATAACCTAGAGTTCAAGGGATCACAACCCTCCTTTGCTAGCCCCTCTTTTATTAGTTACAGCCCTGGAAATAATCCCGCCTGCCTTTATTTGTGCCTGATAGAAAAGAGGAGCAAATTCTTTCACTGTTTGCTTCCACAGCGATTAAAGGAAGGAATAACCCCCCAGCAGAGCCCTACCCCACAGGCTCCACAGGGCTTCCCCTGCCTGCAGTGGCCAAAGTGGCAGCAGGGCCCCTGGGGCTTCCCCCTCCCCAGTGGCACAATGTGCCCTTTGGGACTTTCCCCCTCCCCACCCAGCAGTGGTGCTGTGGGCCCCCTGGGCTTCGACCCCCCACAAGATTCAACCAGGGGTATTTATGGTATAGGTTGGGGGCCATGATTTTTTGTTTCTTGTCCATGAACTGTCTATGACATTTACTAAAAATACTCGTGATTAAATCATAACCTTAGCTATGCCTCCAGTTACATGGTTTCTTCTGCAGCAGGGCATCCTTTCCTGGAAGAGCAGTGTGGTATTTCCTGGGCAGAGGCAGCCTGATACATACTCTGCAAGCCATCTGCAAGATTCAAACTTTACTCCTGGGTGCAGAATCTCCTCAGGAGTGAAACCTACTCAAGGAACCTTCTTGGATTGTCACTGCTTGGTTAACCACTCAGCCACCACACCAATGCCCAGAGAGAGTGCCAAGCACTACTGCTATGAGGGGCTGGGGTTGGGTCATACACATTCAGACTATACACTCCCCCAGCTACAAACCACTGCTGATTTCCCATTTAGGACATTAGTCTTTACTGACAAGGTTTGTTTGTGTTCTTTCTTTTAGCTCACCTTGCTAGTTAGAAGGATCAGTATTGATTCTTTCCCAAAAAATACACAACCCCCTAAACCTGCTTTTAGCAATCAGAATAATTTAGTGTCACCTTATTTTTGCCTGTCCCAGTACAAAAGAAGAGGCTTTTGTGGGTTTCCTGACTCAGAGGATGAAAATGAACGTGTGTCGGTCCGTTCTGCAGTGGATCGTTATCGAACGGAACCCGTCATTGGCATTGGTAGTGTAGACACAGCCTCAGACTCGGTGCTTGCGAGTGGGGAAGTGTTGCCTCTAGAGGCACCCAGGGTGGTGTGGAATTGTCCCAGGTCACTGGGTGGGGGCTCGAGCAGGTTCTGTGTTGTTGAAAAGGAACCCGAGAGATTGAACCCGGCCTGTGTTGCTGCCCACTCCAACTGGCCGAAGGGTCACAGAAAGAAGCAGGGGGGAGGGGAGGAGCACCAATGAATTTCTGCAACTATTCAGTGAGGCAGGGGCCTGGCAGGAAGGAAATACCTGTGCAAGCCCCCTTGGCAGAGAGGGGGATCTGTGATGTCCTCCGCACTGGAGATACAGGCCAGGGATGGGGCAGTAAATGGAGAGGGGCAGATTTGGGAGTTGGGAACCCCTCTCCCCAGGTATTTCCCCTGCAGGCCTTTTTCAGTGTCTCTCTCTCCTCTTTCCCTGTCTAACCCAGCGGTTCTCAAACTTTTTGAACTGATGACCCATTTCACAAAGCAAGCATCTGAGTGTGACCCCCCCTTGTCAATTCAAAACACATTTTTTATATTTAACATTATTTAAAATGCTTAATTTATAACCCGGTTCTTTAAAATTAATTTAACTTTTCTCACCACTTTTAAATTAAGCCTAAAATACACTTTGATTGAATTATTGTTAAAAGCAGAATTTAAAAAAAAATACTGTTTAATACTGGAGCTGTGAGGACATTTGTCAATATCACTTTTCTCAGCAGACTTTGCGCTCCATTGCCACCCTCACTTCTGCGCTGCTGTCGCTGCCTGCAGAGCTGGGGGCTTGTGACCTCCACATAATAACCTCGCAGCCCCCCCGGGGCTGTAACCCCCAGTCTGAGAACTCCTGGGCTGCCCCCTTCCCCCTCTGGCTGGGACACTTGATCCCTGTCCCGTTTCCCGGGGGGCACGTGCTCTCCTGGAGCTGGATCGGCCCCTCCTGAGGGGAGCCAGAGGGGGGGGGGGGGGGGGGAGCGCTGCAGCCCGGGGGGGGTTTGCAGGGCACAGGAAGGGGCTGGAGCAGCTGGGAGCGGTGGGTGCCGGGAGGAAGGAGGCAGGAGCTGGGAGAACAAAGAACCGAGAGCAGCAGACCCCGCGCAGCTCCTGAAAGACCAGACTCTGCCGCCTCTATTGTGACCTGGGAGCTGAGCAGCTGCTGCTTCCCCAGCGGAGTCTGTGCTGGGGAGAGCCCGTCATTAACCCCTCCGTGCCCGGCCGGGGGGGACCTTCTCCGGCTAGAAACCGCCCCGGACTCTGCTGACGGTAACTCCTGAGCTGTGACTCCAGGTGACTGAGACCTTGGGGCTGGGCAGGTACCTGACTCTGCACAGTGCCCCCCCCCCATCTCTGCTCCCCGGGGGTGCGGGAGCCCAGAGCTGCTGCCATAAAGGCTAGAAGGGATCATGGTCAGCAAGGCTGACCTGCTTCACCAAACCCTTCAATTTCTCCCCTGGCTCTCTATTCTGTCCAGTAACTTGTGTGGATAAAGCAGGTCTTCCTGACTGGTGCCCCCTTCCCCGCATGTGCAGAGCGGGGCCAGTCACGGAAAAGAGAGCCCCCAAGAATGGGATGGTGACCACAGTTCCCATCCAGGGGGGTAGGGTGCTAGGAAAGAGGAGGAAAATGGGACGGTGACAGATTTCCAGATCTCTAACCCACTCAGGCAAACTCACTGCAGCATCCCTGCACAGAGTCACCTGTGAACAAGGTGAGGAGCAGAGAGGAAAAACCAGCCCCTGACTCTCCCTGTTCCCCTGCTGCAGGAGTGTGCTGCCCTGGGGACAGTGTCAGGGGGAATCCCCCCAAAGGGGCTATTTTGGTTCTGGTCTATTCCAGTGTTTAACTCACAGTCTGTTGGTGGGAGGGTTTGAAAATGTCTCGATGGGTTTAGTCCTGGTTGGCGGAGTGGGGGTGGGTGGTGGGGGGAGGACAGGGGCAAGGTCTGTGCTGCACTATGGGGACTGAGCATGTTCCCAACATGGCAGAATCTACAATCTGTGTCTGCAGGGAAAGGGCCTGGGGGAATCGTGATGTGAAATGAACTAAAGCCTGTTCTGAAACCTCCACAACTGCCCTTCTCGCCCTGCCAGGCTGCAGAATGATGCCCACGTCTCGCTCCAGCTCATCCCAGCCTCCCATGGGACAGGGAAGAGAAATGGTCACAGTGGAGCTAGCTCGGGTAGGGGTTATTGGGGGGTTGCTGGTGGGTTCCTGCTGGAGGGAGAGGGGCAGTAAATACTGATAAGGTGGCAACTTCTGGGGAGTTAGGGCTGGAGGGGGCAGGGAATACTCTGAGTAAAGAAAGGGAGGGGGACAGAGTGTGACAAACCTGCTGGGACTTGTTTAATGTGGGCCTAGCTCCACGGAACAAATGCTTGGTTGTTGGGGGAGAAAATTCCCTAATTTGTGAAACAGGAAACAGAGAAACCAACTCTCTGGGCAGGGCGGGGAAAACTGACCAGACTTCCAGTGCTGAACCCTCAGCCTGCTGGCCAGAGGCTGGTGTGGCATGGAAAGGGGGCACCCACCAGGGAGGTGTAGGGAAGATGTCCCGCCCCTCACATCCAGCTGCTGGCAGTGGGGAGGGTGCTGGGATTCCTACCATGGGGCTGTGCCTGGACCCTACTGGGGACTCCATCTCCTGTATCAGTCTCTGGGTAGAAGGTGTGTGATGGATCTGCTGGGAGAGACAAGGGGCTCTCTCTTTGTCCCCTCACCCTGATGCCTCCTGGCTGCTCTCAGCAGTGTGGGGATAGGATTTTGCTGACTGTCTCTCTCTCTCAGAGCATCCATTTGATTGGCTCCTTTCCCCCGTGAATAGTGGGGCTGTGAGTGGGGCAGCAGGTTCTGAGTGTTGGACTCTTGCTCTTTCAGGGGCCGGTGACCTTCGAGGAGGTGGCTGTGTATTTCACCAGGGAAGAGTGGGCTTTGCTGGACCCCACTCAGAGAGCTCTCTACAGAGACGTCATGCAGGAGAACTGTCAGAATGTGACCTCACTGGGTAAGGATTCCTGTCACCTCAGTTCTTGGACGGGGAAATGAAGAGATGAGGTTCATGCCACCCCCACAATGCCACCTCTGCTCTGCCCTGTTTCAGCATCATCCCGACATGCCAGTGACACACATACTAGCCCTCTCTCCTCCACTGTTACAGAACGCTCTGGGAACAGAGCTGTATAGCAGAAAGGCTAACAATGTCTCTTTGCTAAGATAATATTCGGGTTCATCTCTGTCATAGCAAACAGAAGCTTCCTCCCCTGGCCTGCACTCCAGTACTGAACCTCCTGCACGCAAACCATCTGAGACTTGCAAAGTGTTACCACCCCTTTGCCCTCAATCTGAGTTTTCCTTTTCAATCACTGCCTTCACTTAGCCCTCACTAAGCCTCACAGATCACTAGAACCAGAGTGCTGACATTCCCCATGGCAAGAACACGCCCTTGGGCACCTTTACTGACAAAGCCTGCAAAACTCAGCATGGAAATGAGGCAGAATTGGCCTTCCCAGTTTCACATGCACCTCTCTTCATAGCACAGTCACTGCTCTGCCAAGCTGCTCCAACCAATCCCTCCATCATCCAGTTACAGCTTCAGCTGACCCGTGCACACAGCTGGAGGGCATGCGGATAAATGTTGGGATTCCCATCTGTGAACACAACACAAACAATGGCACATTCTCTTAGTCTTTCCTTGTATTGATTATAGGTTCATAGATTTTAAGGCCAGATGTGACTATTAGGTCATCTACTCTGATGTCCTTTATACCACAGAGCACAGAATTCATCCCGTTACTGCAGCGTTGAGCTGATTACCTGAGTTCCTGTGGCAGTTTGTTAACCTTTCCACCGCCCACACAGAACCAATATCAGTGGTTCTTGCCAGCTGCAGGGTTAAGGGTTGGAGGCAAAGTTAAGATTGCATTGGAGGGGTGGCGTTTACATTAACTTCTCATTTCCTGGTTTGTGGAGGTTTAAGTTTAGTCACCATCCATACTGTGCAAGGCAGGAGGCAGCACTGGGCAACCTTAACTGTGTTAATGTAGCTTATGAGCATTTAGTTTCCTGTTTTAAAAAATGGCTGCTTTTGCCACTCTAGCTGTGTCTATAATTGAGCTTTTGCCAGCAGAGCTATGTTGGGTGGTGTGTGTGTGTGCGCATGTGTGTGTGCACTTTTTCACAGCCTTAAACAACAGCGCTGGACTGGCAAAGCTTTTAAGAGCTACCTTAGACCTACCTAACTAGTTCCTCGACAGGCACCTGACAGGCCATCTTTAGGTGAACTAATATGTGCTACCTGGTCTGTGGGATCCCAGTAAAACATTAGGCACGCTGTGCCCTCTGCCAGGTGGCATCAAGAGGTCCATGATGAGTCACATCATCCTCCTTCTCCAATCGCTGCCTTAGAGTGTCCTTAGAATGATCCTGCTCACCCCCATTCCAACCTTCTGTTTGGGTTCCACAGAGCTCCATCCTTGGTCCCCTTCTTTTCTTCCTCTGCACCTTATTTCTGGGTAATCTCATCCGCACACACACATTCAACTACCATCTCTGTGCTCCTAACTCACAGTTCTACCTCTCTGCTCCTGACCTGTCTTCTTCTGTCCCAACTGAAATCTCAGCCTCTCTCTGTCTCTCTCTCATCTCCTCATCGATGTCCAGCCATCAGCTAAAGCTCAACAACTGAAGCAAAGCTCTTACTATTTCCCCCAAACCCTCCCCCACCTTCTTTCTCTACCATCGCAAACAGCACCATTGTCCTGCCTGTCACTGAGGCCCATAACTGTGCAATACCTTTGTCATGGAGCTCCCTCTAGGGCACTGGTTCCCAAACTGGGGGGCATGAAGAAATTCCAAGGGGAGCGCCAGGCTGCCCGGTCCTTGAGCTGCCGGCCAGGGAGGCTAGCCCCCAGCCCCTCTTCTCCTGTCCATCCTCCCCCACAGCCATGCAAGCAGCACAGCTTGTGCCTGCCCACCTCCCAGGCTTTCCAATAAGCCAGTCCTGCCCCTCTGAGTGGCCTGGTAAGGGAGCAGGGGGAGGGGGAGTTGGATATGGGGCAGGAGGTCCCGGGGGGACAGTTGGGGGACAGGGAGCCGGGGGGGGGGGGGGATAGGCAGGGGGGTCCGGGGGGGGCCGGTAGGGGGGGGGGGTGTGGTTAGGGGTCGGGGCAGTCAGGAGACAGGGAGCAGGGGAGGTTGGATAGGGGGTGAGGTCCCGGACGGGGCGGTCGGGAACAAGGATTGAGGGAGTTGGTAAAGAACAGGTGGGAGGGCGTGAGGGTTTCTCAAAAATTAAAAAGGGGGCATGATGCCAAAAAGTTTGGGAACCACTGCTCTAGGGCCTCCTATCTAGGCTGTGCCTACACCTTGCATTTTCTTTTTGTGTAACTTCCCTAACATCTGGCCTTTCCTAGCCATCCGTGCAGCTAGAGCTCTTGTCATCCTCTCCTGTCTCAGTTGCTCCAACATTCTTTTCTCTTACCTCACCTTGCACATCTCCATTCAGAAGAAAAACACTACCTCCTCATCCTCGAACATGACCTATGACAGAAGGCTGAAAGAACTTGGTATGTTTAGTCTTGAGAAAAGAGTGAGGGGAGACCTAAGAACAGTCTTCAAATGTGTCAAAGGTTATTATAAGAGGACAGTGATTAATTGTTCGTCATGTCCACTGAAGGTAGGAGGAGAAGTAATTGGCTTGATCTGCTGCACGGGAGTTTGAGGGTGGGTAATACAAAAAAACTTTCCAGGTATAAGGATAGAGAAGTACTGGAATAGATTACAAAGAGAGGTTGTGGAATCCTTGTCACAGGAGGGTTTTAAGAACAGGTCAGATGAACTTATGGCATACTTATACCTGATCCTGCCACAGGGCTACGGGAATGGAGTTGACGACCTCTTGAGGTCCTTCCAGCCCTATATTTGAAGATTTTATGATTCATTGCCTTAGCCCTTCGTTTTGATCACGTCTCCCGGTGGAGAATGTGGACCATTTTTGCGGATCGGCTGTGGGTACAAATTTTGTATCTAGAGCCCTGAAAATCTGCAGATATCCATGGACCATTTTTGTGGATCACGGATTGGATGAGGATACAAATTTTGTATCCATGCAGGGCTCTCCTTGTCTTACTTCTGTCTATACCTACAACTTAAATCTATTTAGTACACAATGATTACATTTGAAATAACATATGAGATGACCATAACAATGATCAATGAATGATCAAATGAACTAATTGGCTCCATGAACCACGGAGACTCTTCCTTTTCCATCCCCACCTGCAAGAGCCGCAGTCTCTCTTCCCTGCATGTTCTTTGGATCTTCGACTTTGTCCCTCCCGAAGTCACATGGCCTGATGCTTATTTTTCACATTCTCCTTTGGCAAAAGAAATAGTCTGTGGCTCCTGAACTACACCATCTAATTTGCCAGCTTTCTCCACACACAGTGTTTTTTATAATCTCTCCCTTTACACCTGACTCACTAGGTTCCCTAATGCCGCAGTATGTGCTTTTCTGACATCTAATGCTGCTTAGATCCTGCATTCAGTAATATCCCTGCCCTTCCTGTTCCTTACTCCACTGAACCCCACCAGCCCATGCTTACTGTTCCCAGCATCCCCAGGACTCTCTCGTTGTCTGTGGACCTCGATGTCAGTTAGAAGCAGTGCCAGGGAGATTTGCCCTCTGTCTGGAATCTTCACATTCTGGGACATGCAGTTCCATTCTCTGTGTTTTAGGAGCCTGTTTGATAATGAGTGTCTGGCTGTGTATGTTCCCAGCAAAGATGGGAATAGTTAAATCCCTCATAAGCTGAGTGTTCTGCACCTTTGAGCACCTGGGGAGCTGGCCCTGAGATTTTATTGGTTTTAAATTAACAGAATTTTTTTTAATGAAAAATGGCCTATGAATTCACCTGACGTCGCTTGTTTTCTTTCCCTTGAGCAGGGCTTCCAGTTTCCAAACCCTATGTGATCTCCCAGCTGGAAGGAGGGGAAGAGCCATGGGTCCTGGATCTCCAGGGTTCAGAGGAAAGTGAGATCCTGAGAAGTCCCTGCACAAGTGAGGAAACATTAAACCAACCCAGACACTGTAAGTGCCTGAGAGAAACAGCTGAGATTCCCCACAAAGACTTTGTGAGCTCAGAATAGTCCCCAGAAGATCTCACTCCTGGCTTCCTTCTGATTATGATTGACACCTTGGCAGCAGCTCCCTCCTTTCCTACTGAGTGTTTGGATGGGATGTGGACAGGGCCGGGCTTTGGGAAAATGGCACCCTGGGTGAACTTGTATTTTGGTGCCCCTGGCCCCCATGGGTGTGGCACCCTCCCATTGCCCCTGGCCCCTATGGGCTCCCCACCCTTCCTTCCCCCCTAACCCCTGCACTATGCCCACTTCACCCCAAATGCCTGCTCCCATCCTGCACCCCTAATCCCTACACCCCCTTTATTCCTAACTTCTGCCCCCTACTGCACACCAACCCCTGCCCCTCCTGTGCCCCTAACTGCTGCACTGTGCCCCTTCACCCCAACTCCTGCCCCTCCCTCCTGTGCCTCAATCCATGCAACCCTTCACTGCTACGCCCTGAACCTCCCTCCTGTGCCCCTAACCCCTGCACTGTGCATGCCTCCTCATCCCAATCCCTGTCCACCTACTGCACCCCAACACCTGCCCCCTCCTGAGCACCTAACCCCTGCACTGTGCCCCTTCACACCAACCCCTGCATCCCCCTCCTGCACTCACATGGGGAACCTGACCTGGATGCACAAAGAAGGTGGCATTGCTGCTCGCTCCCCCACTGGACTGCTGCTCCTCTGTCTCACAGAGCCCTGGGGGGCTGGGAACGGGGAGCAAGGAGCGATATCAGGGCTTCCTACATCCAGGTCACTTTCCCTGTAGGCTGTGTAAGGGGAGGGCAGGAGAGCAGCAGCTCCTGGTGCCTCAGCACAACCCAGGTGGGGAAGTGACCTGGATGTAGGGAGCCCTAGTGTGTATGTTGGGGGGATGGTGTGAAGGAGTGTGTGTGTGTGTGTGTGTGTGTGTGTGTGTCTTAAAGGGGGTGTGTGAAGGAGTGTGTGTGTGTGTGTTGAGGGGAGGGTATGAAGGGAAGTGTGTGTGTGCCTGAGTGAGTGAGCTCACTGTCTCTTTAAGAAAGCTCTCAGGGTCAGGAGCCTGAACTAGGCTTGTTCAGACACAAGCAGCTGCCAGCAGCTCCGGTCCCAGAGAGGCAGCAGCACACGCAGATTCCCCCTGTCCCAGCACCCCAGCGTAGTGGAAATCGGGTACACGGGTGGGTGGGAGGGGGACACCCCACCATCAATCAGCCCCCACCCCCCCCAGAGCAGTCAGGAGGATGCTCCCAGTCTGGAGTGGCCCTGGGTGACTCCATGGATGGGCGGAGGCATGCGGGGAGAGGAACAGCAGCAGCTGCACACGTGGAGCAGGGCGGAGGAGGGGCATCCCTGCTCCAGAGCAGTCACCTGGCTTTGACGTCTGGTCATCCAATGGCCCCCTGCAGCTCGGGTCTCTCCCCCTCCCCCACGCTGCTGCTCGCCTTCCTGCCATGCCGTCTCCATCAGCCCAGCGAACCTCTCATCCCCAGGTCAGGTGGGAATCCAAACTCTGTGCACGGCACCCCCTTGGGCAGGCCACCCGTATGGCCCACCCTAAAGGCCAGCCCTGGATGTGGAGCAGAATTGATTCCCCACTGTCCCGTATGGGGAAGAGTTTGGGGGAATTCAGTCCCTGATTTTTATTTTCTGTCTCTTCAGCACTTACTTGGGTTTGCTCTCTGCTTTTCCATCCCTAATTCTGAGATTTCTCTTCTATTCTAGCAGGTGATGGGGTGGTGAGGGAGAACAAGGAGCAGAATCCTCACCGGGAAGATGCTGAGCTAGTAGAACCGCATGGAGCATTACTGCAAAGATCCAAAGGGAATGTGTCCAGGCGCCATGAGCCGGGAAAAGCTGGTGAAAATTACCACAGACCAGACAGAGAGCAGGGAAACCAGTCAGAGGAGAAAGTGGATGAACCCATTAATTATCAGGAAACTCACAAGGACCTCAAGGAAACTACATCCCAGGAGAAAATCCTCATGGAAAAGAGAGAGTATATATGCAGTGAGTGTGGGAAAAACTTCAATTACCGCTCAGCCCTTATTCGACATGAAATAATCCACACGAAAGAGAGACCCTATGAATGCTGTGAGTGTGGGAAAAGCTTCAATCATACCTCAGCCCTTATTAGACATCAGCGAATACACAGAGGAGACAGACCCTATGAATGCTGTGAATGCGGGAAAAGCTTCACTCAGAGCTCAGACCTTTCTACCCATCAGAGAATCCATACGGGGGAGAGACCCTATGAATGCAGTGAGTGCGGGAAAAGCTTCAACCATAGCTCAGCCCTTCTCTCTCATCAGAGAATCCACACAGGAGAGCGACCCTACAAATGCTGCGAGTGCGGGAAAAGCTTCACTCAGAGATCAGCCCTTATCTCTCATCAGAGAATCCACACGGGAGAGCGGCCCTATGAATGCTGTGAGTGTGGGAAAAGCTTCACTCGAAGTTCAAACCTTACTACACATCAGAGGATCCACACAGGAGAGAGACCCTATGAATGCAGTGAGTGCGGGAAAAGTTTCACTGACATCTCCTCCCATATCTCTCATCAGAGAGTCCACACGGGAGAGAAACCCTATGAATGCTGTGAGTGTGGGAAAAGCTTCTCTCAGAGCTCAACCCTTATTACACATCACAGAATCCATACACAACAGAGACCCTATGAATGCTGTGAGTGTGGAAAAAGCTTCACTCAAAGCTCAGGCCTTATCTATCATCAGAGAATCCATAGAGGAGATAAACTTCATAAAAACCTTCTCTAGAGCTGTTAGAAGACTTTTTTTCTTTAATTCTTTTGACAGTTCCCAGGTAGTGACCATTAAGGCTGTTTGTATCTTTTGCACACTGTAGTCCCTCAGCTCCCACACGAGTTGCCCACTTTTGAAGGCTGCCCTTCTTTGGGGTGGATCCTGTGGTCCTTTCTATCAACTCCATTGTCCTGTGCGTCATGGGAGTGTGTGTCCTTTCTACCAGGAATGTCCATCACCCCAGGTGGGGGAGAAATGGGGTGTCTTCAACCAGCTACATTGAGATAAAATCTACCTGGGCCTCATCTCTGTGGTTTCCATGGAGTTAGCTAGCTTGAGTTTGCTTTCCTGATGTAAAAAGACAGCTATTCTTGCAGTAAAGACATGGGCCATGGAAAGTGGATGGGGTTATCTAGCACAGTTCCTCCGGATCTGACCTAACCACCACCACATTTCCTCATCTACACCAACCTGGAGATTCACATTTATACTCTTCCTCCAGTGAAAAGTTATTGTTCAAGTCGTCAAGTTCCTCTCTGAGGACAAATTGTCTCATTCCCAGTTCTCACATTACCCTGGATCGTGCGGAACAGTAATTATTTTGTTGACTATTTTTCTCATTTAAAATATATTCAAATGTAATGAAGAGCTGGAGCAATGTCAGGGAAATAAGTGTCATTTCAGGCTCTGTGACACTGGAAGGAGGTGGGGTGACTCAGAGATTCCCTCCTTCCCCATCACACCAGAACTGTTACCTTGTATCTGAGCCATGCAGAGTTCACCCCCTTCATATTCCTTCACTTCCCAAATTGTCAGGTGAGGTCGTGTTCTTGGCTGTCCGTGCTTGGGAATGGTATGTGGATGTCTTTGCAGATACTTTAAGGCTCCCGTCTGTATGTTCTGGGGACAGTTGCTCACCTTCAGTGGAACATTCCTGAAATTGGCCTCCATCACCCTGTGGTACATTGATCTCCATGCGGACAGGGCCAAAGGGAGGGCTTGCTGCTGTGGCCACTTTGGCTGTGAGGGAGGCCACTGCTCTGGCTTAAACCATCCTGCGAGCACCTTCCACCTAGCCACCCAATGAAAAGCCCTGGCTGGGATGAGTTAGTTGATGTTGGTCCTGCTTTGAACAGGGGGACAAGGGACATGGGTTCCAAAACCCAGTGAAAAAAGAGAGGCTGGAGACAAATATTTGTATTTGAGGGTATGATCCCCTTTGAGGGCTTGAAATACCAATTGTATCTTCTTCTTTCTCTACTGTGGATGCTATTAAGAGTCTAGTTACAGACTGCTCAGCTGAATTCACTTTGGGCTAATGGTGTACTACCACTGAGTTTCCCTTACTACAAGCTGAAACCACTGAGTGCTGTGGAAGAATGTGAAGATATATTACTGGTAGAGCAGTTTGTGGAATGACTGGAGTGGAGCAGTTCCTGGAGTGGCTTGGGGTGAAAGCTGCAGCAGAACCCCATGGAAAGGCAGGGCAGTTGGTCTTGGACCACGTAAGGTACCTCTTAACACTGCTGTGTGCTCCGCCCCCAGGCTGGGAGGTAAAACTCTACAGATAAACTTTTGAACTCGGGGGCTGCACTGACTAGGGACAGAGACTTTTGGGTTGTTGGACTTTTGGGACTTTGGGTGATTTTTGGGTTGCTGGTCTTAAGACCCTGAGGGGAAAAGGACACTGCCAAACTTACTTGGGGGGGGGGTCTTTTGCTCATGGTTTGTGTTATGAATCCTGTTTGTGGTGTTTCCCCAACATAATGCCACATTGTTTCCCTCCTTTATTAAAAGGATTTTGCTACACTCAGACTCCGTGCTTGCGAGAGGGGAAGTATTGCCTTTTAGAGGGGGGTGGTATGTAATTGTCTCAGGTCACTGGGTGGGGGCTCGAGATGGTTTTGCATTGGGTTATTGAAACGGAACCCCTAGATACTGAACCCAACCCTTGTTGCTTCCAACTCAGATGGGCAGAAGGGTTACACAGGCTTTTCAGGTACAGGAGACTAGTGAAGGCTGCATAGCCTGTTGACATTGTGCTTCATTCCCCAGAGGGGATCAGTCCTGGGATCCTGGCAGTCAGTCTCTCTTAGGAGTGGGAAAGTCGACCATGGGACGCATGTTGACAAAAGAGTGCAAGGCCATTAATTGCATTCTATTCTGAAAGACCATGACTCTGGGCAACGTGCGTGACATTGCGGATGGCTTTGCACAAATGGGCTTCCCTAACTGCGGTGGGTGAAAGATGGCACACATGTTCCATTTCTGGCACCAGACCACCTAGCCACCAAGTACATTAATCACAAGGGGTATTTTTCTATGGTTCTCCAGGCACTTGTGGATCACTGTGGGCATTTCACGGACATTAACGCAGGCTGGTCCGGTAAGATGCATGACACATGCATCTTTCAGAACACTGGCCTGTTCCGGGAGCTGCAAGCAGGGACTTTCTTCCCGGACCAGAAGATCACCGTAGGGGAAGTCAAAATACCCATTGTGATCCTGGGAGACCCTGCCTACCCCTTAATGCCGTGGCTTAAGAAGCCAGACATGGGGCACCTTGACAGCAGCAAGGAGCGGTTCAACAACAGGCTGAGCAAGTGCAGAATGACTGTGGAATGTGCTTTTGGCCGTTTAAAGACCCGCTTGTGCTGCCTATATGGAAGGCTGGACATGGCCGATGACAATGGAGATATCCCATCTCCTAGAACTGGAAGGGACCTTGAAAGGTCATCAAGTCCAGCCCCCTGCCTTCACTAGCAGGACCAAGTACTGATTTTGCCCCAGATCCCCAAGTGGTCCCCTCAAGGATTGAACTCACAACCTTGGGTTTAGCAGGCCAATAGTCAAACCACTGAGCTATCCCTCCCCCTAAAATATTCCTATCCTTATAGCCACATGTTGTATGCTCCATAATATTTGTGAAGGGAAAGGTGAAAGCTTCACTCAGGGCTGGACCATTGAAGCTCAGCACCTGGAGGCTGAATTTGAACAGCCAGAGACAAGTACTATTAGAGGGGCACAACATGGGGACATAAGGATCAGGGATGCCTTGAGGCAGCAATTTGAAGCTGAAAACCACTAATATTTGCTGCTATGCATGGCAGTGCAGTGCTTGTAATGCTAGGAGGTGATTGTGATTGGTGCAGATGATGCACTATGAAGGTTTAAGAAACTTACCTGTTGCTTTGCAGGGCTCTGTTTGCTTTCATTTAATGGAATGAAGATTGCTTTCAAACCAAAACTATTCTTTTATTAAAAAGCAACCACTGGAGGAGAGAGACTAACAAACAAACACACACCCACCCACACATCAGCACTCTAGGGGATGAGGGAAGGGAGGGTCGCCTGAGGAGGTGAGGTCCCGGGACGGTTAAAGATTTGTGTATGTCCAGGTATCATATGCAACCTTATCTTTTGGATTACAGTTCAGTGGGTACTGTACTTCAGCAGGAATGAACTGCAGAGGGATGGGTGTTGAGTGCACTAGGTACTGGCCGTCCACAGGGCTGGACTGCGATGGGGCAGGAGTGGAATGCAGAGGGTACAGACTGGAGCCAAGAAGTTGATAAGAGTGTGTTGGCAGTGTCTGGGGACACATGGGAAAGAGGTTTGCGACAGTGGCTGCAGGGAAGGGCACGCGCAGTGCTGCTTGGTTTGCAGTGCTAGTAGTGCCTGGAGAGTGTCAGCTTGGCACTCCATAACTCCTGCTTTCTGCAACCCTCCTGCCCCCAACAACTTGCTTCAGTGATTCCCCAAATCAAAGCCACTAGCCAGCTGTGAGTGGCTAGACTCCTCCAGGGTACAGAAGAACTCCTGGCTACATACATCTCTGACCTGCGAGTCATCCTCTGACTCTTGGTCCCCTGCCACCTCCTCATCCAAGATTTCCTCCTCCTGGCTCGGTCCACTCTTGACTGGCATGCAAGCCACCGAAATATCCACAGTGGCCTTCGCAATGGAGGTGGGGTCACCACCAAGTATCATGTCCAGCTCTTTGTAGAATCTGGAGATTGTGGGCACAGCACCGGAGTGGTGGTTTGCCTCCAACACCTTGTGGTAGGTGTTCTGCAGTGCCTTCACTTTGACCCTGCACTGCAGTGTGTCCCAGTCATGGCCCCTTTCTCTCATGCATTGTGATATCTGTCAGTAGGTATCACAATTCCTATGGATGGAGCACATCTGGAACTGGATAGCCTCCTCTCCCCAAATGCTGATGAGGTGCAGCAGCTTGGCATTGCTCCAAGCCGGGGATCGCCTGGTGCGCGGAGCAATCATGGTCACCTGAAAGATGCACTGAGACCACTGCATGCATCACCGAGCAATCAGGGAGGAGACTTTTAAAATTCCCAAGGAATTTAAGGGGTAGGGTTCACAGTTGGTCAGCTGAGGGCAGTGCAGTAGAGTTCAAACTGATGACCAGAGAGGCGAGAACAGGGATTGTGGGACACATCTGTGTCAAAGGAAGTCCAATCACAGGCCAAGTGCAGTGCTGTAAGCGACCAGGCTGTCTACACCGGCAGCGAGGCACTGTAGCCCCAGCACAGAAAGCTGCATGTCAACTGCGCAGTTTGTGCACATGAAGTGGCTTGGCAGTGTGTACACCTTGGAAGTTACAGGGCAGAAAGCTGCTTTACCGTGCACAAACTTGGCAGTCTAGACAAGGCCATAGATGGCTTACATAAGAATTCAAGACTGGTCATACTGGGTCAGACCAGTAGTCCTTCGAGCCCAGTGTGCTGCCTGAGAGTGACCAGTGCCAGATGCGTCAGAGGGAATGAACAGAACAGGCTTGTTGACCTGCAAGGTGAGAGTCTTTCACCTTATCTTTAACTTCATTGTTGTCAATTCCTACTGATGCTATCTTACCAGCCCTCCCCTGAGGTTACTAGGCAAATCAGGTGTGAACCACTCCTTTGACACAGACGTGTCCCAATCCAGCTGAATTGAGGCAGACTTTGGGCCAATGTCAATTTGGAAAATACCTGCTTAACCCAACAGGTTTCTCAAAGTCTCTGTTGCTATAAACCGCATGTAGTGTGGATGTGTGAACCCCAAAGATATCAAACATGAAAGAAACACAAGGCCAGTTCTGAGGTGGTTTCCAGAGCCAGGCCTCAGGATTAAACAGCTGTGCTCAAAAGAAAGAGGGGCCTTAGCACCTATAAAAATAACTGGTTGCAAAACCAATAAATAAATAAATAAATAAAACCAAACCAAACCAAAAAAACAAACCTGAAAAGCTACCATCACAAATCCATCACCATTGTAGATTTTGACATCTCCTGCCTGATGTGACATCTTTGCTTTGCAAACAAGAGATCTGGGGAACTCTGTGGGTGTTACCCTCTAACTGGGTAAAAGGTTACACATCTTGTCTCAAGTAATTTCCCTCTTAACAGAAGATTTATTTCAAAATTTATCAAAATAAATTCCATTTTAAATAGAAATAATTACAGTCTATACTGGGCCTCTATTCTCATACATGCTATTTTTATCACATATTCTCCCACTCTAATTCCTTTGGAGTGAAGTTTTAATTTCAGGATTAGCCACCATTTCCTATTATAGTAGGATGGGGCAGGGAGAGAACTAGAAGAAAACCTGAATTATATTGCAACACTGAAAGTTATCACATAATCAGCCTCTTACGTTACACTAATTAACTTAAAGTTTAATTTTATTGTCACTGGTAACAACTTATTCAAAGATTACAAAATATAAACCAATAGGACAGTTTTCTCTTAATTCCCATTTCCACCCAGTCAGCTTTGTGTGAAGTCACGTTCTATAATGACCTAGGAGCCTTCCATTTCTGAGAGTTCATTTCTCCCTTGGTCTTCTTCCACCCACACTCATGGGAGGAGTCTCACACTACGTGGGAAGGCTGCATCATGAGAAAAACTACCTGTGCTCTATTTTCACACTTTCTAATCTTTCAGGGTAGCAGGAGCTGGAGAAGTGGTACAAATGTATAAGACTTAATAGCAAAACTAAGAGACCAAACCACAGACTCTGGACTCAGCATTCATGTATCCTGCAGTCTGAACTTGGAATCTGATACATTCCCTCATTGACTACCATCATGCGTCCAGCATGGAAGTGCTTCTTCTCCATCAAGGCAGGCAGCCAGATTGGGACCCAGAGGCATGGAATGGCTCTGATGGAATCAGCTGTTTCTGTGCTTCATGAAACTTTGGATCCAAATGGTAAAAGACAGTTGTTCCCAATTTAATCATGGCATCCTTTAGGAGTGTGATCAATGACACTTAACTAGGGAGCAGCATTCTAAAAATAGTTTACCTGGGCCACAGGTCACCATCGCTTCCATCTCTGGGGTGAAAATCAACCACTAGTACCTGCAATTTCTACCTGAGTTCTTGTCAAATCTTTGACCTTACTTGGAGTAATTTTATACTTTTCTGGCGTAGAATTCTTCACCAACCACACAACAGATCAGTAGCGATAGTGAAGTATAACTCCCACAAATATGCCTTTTTATTTCTTTAATGTGGTGCAACAGATTTAAATTAGGGACTAAATTCAGGTACAGCTTAGAATCCCCATAAGACACCAAATTTCAGGTAGCTATTAAAAATAGGTATCTTTCTGCAGCTATATCACATTCAACACAGATTTCATTTTCTACACATTTGCAGCATCTCCCAGGGGTGAGCTGAAGAGAAATGTCACTTCCATTTTCCCATCTCTATCTAAATAGGGATTGCATTTCCCAAATAATAGGCAACATGCAGCTGATTAGGAAGGAGATATCTTCAGGAGTGACCTTCTGCAGGTCCCGGGCCACAATTGCTTTGGGAGCCAAATGCATGGGTATTTTGCTTAGTTACAAGTCATTTACTAGGGAATCCTCTTCTCAGCCCTTTAGGGAAAATATTGACCTAACCACTTGAACAACAGGGGGATTGGGATGGTGATGGGAAATAAGGGAATCCCTCTGATTTACCCTATCTTCTTCTGTTGTTACAGAGGATGAAATGACATGTTTCCCTATCGCTGCCCTGTTCCTGCTCTTTGTTATAGTTCAATATATTTTAAGTGAGGAAAATGGTAATAAAAATATCTGCTCTCCAGCACAACCTGAAGCAACATGAAAGCAACTGGGAATGAAACAACTTGTTGCCAAAGGGGGAACTTGATGACTATCAATTGCTTTGAAATGGGGGGGACAGTATAACCGTGATGCTCAGGGTTTGTTTAGACTAGGAAAAGCGGTGGAGTTTAGGTCAGGTCAAGGGGAAAGCTAATGCCAACCACTGCACCTGGGCTGCATCTGCAGTACAACTAGAACTGTCTTTTTACACCAAGATCACTAACTTGAGCAGCCAACACCTAGTACAGTCCTAGTGGCTGTAAGGCACAGGTGGTTTTTGCCTCAGTGTAGCTTGTTGGGATAAAACCTCTCTTCCCCACCTGGAGCTGATGAACATTCCTGGCTGGTGGGACACACTCCTTCAACTCAAAAGGAAAGGAGTTGATAGAAAAGATCACAGGACTGATCCCAAAGAAGGGTGAGCTGCAAAAGGCAGAAGCAGGCAACTCATCTGGGGGAGCTGAGAGACCACGCTGAAGATGGTGCAAAGATCACTATTTGGGAATTAGCAAATGTGATTTTAAAACAAACAAACAAACAAACTAAAAACCCCCACACTTTGGCCAGCCCTAGTCAAGGCATTTGTTACAGATCACTCTCGTGGATTTTCTGATGTCTAATAAGGGTTGAGTTCTGACTGAAGCGTTTCCCACACTCAGAGCATGTGTAGGGTGTCTCTCCCGTGTGGATTCTACGATGTGTGATAAGGTGTGAGCTCTGATTGAAGCGTTTCCCACACTCAAAGCATCCATAAGGTTTCTCACCCGTGTGGATTCTCCTATGTGTCATAAGGTATGAGCTCCGATTGAAGCGTTTCCCACACTCAGAGCATCCATAAGGTTTCTCACCTGTGTGGATTCTCTTATGTGCGATCAGTACAGAGCTCTGATTAAAGCTTTTCCCGCACTCAGAGCACATGTAGGGTGTCTCTCCTGTGTGGGTTCTCTGATGTGTGATTAGGGTAGAGCTGTGATTGAAACTTTTCCCGCACGCAGAGCATGTGTAGGGTCTCTCACCAGTGTGGATTCTCTGATGTGTGGTAAGGGCTGAGCTATAACTGAAGCGTTCCCCACACTCAGAGCAGGTGTAGGGTGTCTCTCCTGTGTGGATTCTACGATGTGTGATAAGGTGTGAGCTCCGAATGAAACTTTTTCCACACTCGGAGCATATGTAGGGCCTCTCTCCTGTGTGGATTCGTTGATGTGTGATAAGGGCTGAACTGTCAATGAAGTGTTTCCCACACTCAGAGCATTCATAAGGTTTCTCACCCGTGTGGATTCTCTGATGTGCAGTAAGGGCTGAGCTATAACTGAAGCGTTTCCCACACTCAGAGCACGTGTAGGGTGTCTCTCTTGTGTGGCTTCTCTGATGTATGATCAGAGTAGAGCTCTGACTGAAGCTTTTCCCACACTCAGAGCATATGTAGGGTCTCTCACCGGTGTGGACTCGCTGATGTGTAGTAAGGGCTGAACTACTAATGAAGCATTTCCCACACTCCGAGCACATATAGGGTTTCTCTCCTGTGTGGATTCTACAATGTGCGATAAGGTGTGAGCTCCGAATGAAACTTTTTCCACACTCGGAGCATATGTAGGGCCTCTCTCCTGTGTGGATTCGCTGATGTGTGATAAGGGCTGAACTATCAATGAAGTGTTTCCCACACTCAGGGCATCCATAAGGTTTCTCACCCGTGTGGATTTTCCTATGTGTGATAAGGTGTGAGGTCCGATTGAAGCGTTTCCCACACTCAGGGCATGTGTAGCATGTTCCTTCCAAGTTGATTCTCTCGCATGTAATAAGGTCTGAGTGGCTATTGAAGTTTTCCTCTGGCCTGTGCTGACTCTCACAGGCTTTTTCTTTTTCTTGGAGTGCACAACTCCCAGAATCATTCCTTTTGGATCTTCCTGATAATGTCCGTTGTGGTTCTACTTGCTCAGCATCTTCCTGCTGGGGTTTCTCCTTGTTCTCGCTCACCATCCCGTCACCTGATGGGAGACAGAGAGAATCCAGACATAGGTCATTCCCTGCGCCAGAGAGAAAGGAAATCTCAGAGAGAAGAATGGAAAAAGGGATGAACAAAGCAAAATATGTGCAGGAGAAATCAAACCTATCAGGAGCTGATTTTCCCCAAATCCTTCCCCAGAGGAGAGAGAGGAAGGGATTAGTTCTGGGTCCGCATCTTACCAGCTCTCTCAGGGGAAGGCCAGATGGGGAGGGATCCTGCTGCCAGTTGTCAGTCAGGATACGTGGGAAGCCATGAGTGACATCTGCCTAATGATTCCACATCTACAGGGAACAATTCTGAACTTGGAGAGCTCACAAAGTCTTGGTAGGGTATCCCAAATGTTTCCTGTATTCATGGACAATTTTTGAGTTGGTTTAACCAATTCCTCACCTGTGCAGGCAGCTCTCGAGAGCAGTTTTTCCCCAGAGCCGTGGAGGTCTGGGACCCATGGCTCTTCCCCTCGTTCCAGCTGTGAGATCACATCAGGTTTGGAAACTGGAAACCCTGTTCAAGGCAAAGAAAACAAGGGAAGTCAGTGGAATTTGTGGGATAGTTGTCACAAGGAATATTCCATGATTTTAAGCCCAGATCATTTTTAAGTAGTAACATCCCAGGGCCAGCTTCCTTGGCTCAAAGTGGCAGGAGAGTTTATTATTATTATAAATCATATTCATTATCTTAGTTCCTAACGACCAACTAACAGTGGGTCCCCATTGTTGTAGGCACAGTACAAACCCAGAAGAGTAGATGGTCAGTAAGGACATAAGAACGGCCATACTGGGTCAGCCCAAAGGTCCATCCAGCCCAGTATCCTGTCTACTGACAGTAGCCAATGCCAGGTGCCCCAGAGGGAGTGAATCTAACAGGTAATGATCAAGTGATCTCTCTCCTGCCATCCATCTCCACCATCTGACAAACAGAGGCTAGGGACACCATTCCTTACCCATCCTGGCTAATAGCCATTAATGGACTTAACCTCCATGAATTTTTATCTAGTTCTCTTTTAAACCCTGTTATAGTCCTAGCCTTCACAACCTCCTCGGGCAAGGAGTTCCACAAGTTGACTGTGCGTTGTGTGAAGAAGAATTTCCTTTTATTTGTTTTAAACTTGCTGTCCATTAATTTCATTTGGTGGCCCCTACTTCTTATATTATGAGAACAAGTAAATAACTTTTTCTTATTCACTTTCTCCACACCACTCACAATTTTATATACCTCTATCATATCCCCCCTTAGTCTGCTCTTTTCCAAGCTGAAAAGTCCTAGCCTCTTTAATCTCTCCTCATATGGGACCCATTCCAAACCCCTAATCATTTTAGTTGCCCTTCTCTGAACCTTTTCTAATGCCAGTATATCTTTTTTGAGATGAGGAGACCACATCTATACGCAGTAATCAAGATGTGGGCGTACCATGGATTTATATAAGGGCAATAAGGTATTCTATGTCTTATTCTCTATCCCCTTTTTAATGATTCCGAACATCCTGTTTGCTTTTTTGACCGCCGCTACACACTGCGTGGACATCTTCAGAGAACTATCCACGATGACTCCAAGATATTTTTCCTGACTTGTTGTAGCTAAATTAGTCCCATCATATTGTATGTATAGTTGGGGCTATTTTTTCCAATGTGCATTACTTTACATTTATCCTCATTAAATTTCATTTGCCATTTTGTTGCCCAATCACTAAGTTTTGTGAGATCTTTTTGAAGTTCTTCACAGTCTGCTTTGGTCTTAACTCTCTTGAGCAGTTTAGTATCATCTGCAAACTTTGCTACCTCACTGTTTACCCCTTTCTCCAGATCATTTATGAATAAGTTGAATAGAATTGGTCCTAGGACTGACCCTTGGGGAACACCACTAGTTACCCCTCTCCATTCTGAAAATTTACCATTTATTCCTACCCTTTGTTCCCTATCTTTTAAACAGTTCTCAATCCATGAAAGGATCTTCCCTCTTATCCCATGACAACTTAATTTACGTAAGAGCCTTTGGTGTGGGACCTTATCAAAGGCTTTCTGGACACTATGTTCACTGGATCCCCCTCGTCCACATGTTTGTTGACCTCTTCAAAGAACTCTAATAGATTAGTAAAACATGATTTCCCTTTACAGAAACCATGTTGACTTTTGCGCAACAATTTATGTTCTTCTATGTGTCTGACAATTTTATTCTTTACTATTGTTTCAACTAATTTGCCCGGTACTGACATTAGACTTACTGGTCTGTAATTGCTGGGATCACCTCTAGAGCCCTTTTTAAATATTGGCATTACATTAGCTAACTTCCAGTCATTGGGTACAGAAGCCAATTTAAAGGACAGGTTACAAACCATAGTTAATAGTTCCGCAATTTCACATTTAAGTTCTTTCAGAACTCTTGGGTGAATGCCATCTAGTCCCGGTGACTTGTTACTGTTAAGTTTGTCAGTTAATTCCAAAACCTTCTCTGTGGCCCTGAAGAATTTACTATCTAAACAGACAAGACAGACACAGAATGGGGGAAGGGGCAGAACCCACCAGCAGAGTGAACTATGTGAAGGCAAAGTGACCGATCTGATGAACAGAGGCATACATCTTGCGACTACTGTATTTAATGTTACGAGGAGGGTCAATGTTTTCTGGAAATTGCTGCTATTACTGTATTTTTTTCTGAAATTACTCTTCATTTCTGGAACCACCCTTCATATCAGGAATTGCTGAACAGAGGGTGGATGGGGCATGCAGGGTCACAACCCTCCAGATTTCTGCCCAGAGACACCTGACTCCTGCCCAGGGTGCAGGGCAGAGACTGGAGGCTGGCTGTTGTTGAGACTTGCTCCTCATAGAAGTCTGGGCTCAGCAAAACCACTTTGCAGCTTCCCCATGACAGCCAGGGCAGTTGGCAGTAGGACACCAGGCTCTCTCATCATGCTGCAGAGTGGACGGCGCTCGCACCTTCTCTCGACTGCATCCACAGCACCTCTCCTCTGCTCATCTCCCCTGCACACAGCTGGTTCATGCCCTGTCTCCCCAGCACACAGCTGGCTCTAGGCTATCAATGCCAGTGTCTGGGCCCCACCTCCCCCACACAGCTGGCTTCTGTCCCCTCCCCCCAATGCACTTGTGACATTGCACTCTATATGATTTTATGAAAGTATGCTCATGATTATGAATATAATGTAACTGAAATATGCTTCATGCAAAAGGTCTCTTGTAAGGTATCATTACAAAGCTTATAATCTACTGAGTGTGAGCATGTACTACTAAATGTACCACTCTTGTATCTGAAACTAGAAATATAAAATATATCTCTGAGGGCCTATTGTAATTATGCAAAGTGTGGGCCATTAATGGTGGTTTGGAATCTTGATGGCTGCCATTAACCATGACAATTGTCTGTAGATGGCTGTTTTACTGGTAAGTCTTCCTGTATATGTGTGTGCTGGCAAGTGGGTAATGAAGTCTTACAGTGACATGTGACCAGGTCATCTGAACTGGAATCCATCTTTAACCTGGCGCTTTTCTATTGAGAAGGAGGGGGTGAGAACCCAGAGAGGGACAAAGGATTCCCCCTTTATGCAAAAGATATAGAAGTGGGTGGGACAGAACCAAGAGAGGGGGCCATCATGAGAAATCCCCTAGCTACCACCTGAGCTGGAAGAAGGACTGTACCAAGGGAAAGGACTGTGCCCAGACTAGGAAGGCGTCCAGTCTGTGAAAGAAACTTATTGAAACATCTCTGAGGGTCAGATTTTAGCTGTATTCAGTTTTATTACTGTTTTAGGCTTAGATTTGCGTGTTTTATTTTATTTTACTTGGTAATTCACTTTGTTCTGTCTGTTACTATTTGGAACCACTTAAATCCTACTTTCTGTATTTAATAAAATCACTTTTTACTTATTAAAAAACCAGGGTATGTATTAATACCTGGGGGGTGGGGTGGGGAACAGCTGTGCATATCTCTCTATCGGTGATATAGAGGGCGAACAATTTATGAGTTTATCCTGTATAAGCTTTATACCGGGTAAAACGGATTTATTTAGGGTTTAGACCCCATTGGGAGTTGGGCATCTGAATGTTAAAGACAGGAACACTTCTGTGAGCTGCTTTCAGTTAAGTCTGCAGCTTTGGGGCATGTGGTTCAGACCCTGGGTCCTTGTTGGAGCAGACCGGCATGTCTGGTTCAACAAGACAGAGGGCTGGAGTCCTGAGCTACCAGGGCAGGAAAGCGGGAGCAGAAGTAGTCTTGGCACATCGGTTGGCAGTTCCCAAGGGGGGTTCTGTGATCCAACCCATCACAGCACTTTCATGCTAAAGGATTATATATTGCTCATGTTTGTCAATTACTCTGTTTTCATTGCCAGCAAACACTGGTCCTAGTTATGACTGATATCTGTATATTTGAAAGCATGAATTTTTCACACACTATGATGCTGAGATGGGCCAGATGATACCGGGGAGGGCTCAGGGATGGGATTCCTGTGAAATCTGGTATCACTAAAAGGTGATGAATGCAAGATCTAAAGGCTGGTTATGCAGATCTCCATCTTTTGAACTTTGCCCCACGCAGAAAGGGGCAGTGACTGATTTCACCTCATTCAGCAGATTGAAAAAGACAAATAGACTTTTTTGGGAGAAACAGACGCATTTGAGCTGATTGAGGGGGGTCTTTTGGGGCTACAAACTGACATGAACTGATAACCAAGAGGTAAGCCTTTAAGAACAGTTCCAAAGTGTATTAAAACCTATCAGGGATTACCAAGAGGACTCATGAGGGGACGACGGTAAATACGCATTTGGATAGTCTTCTTGTTTTATACTTTTTCACCCATAAGGCTTAACCTCTGGCACACTGTCATGGATTCATAGGATCTGTGCAATGCACTGGCTTTTAAACAGTCCTTGGGAGGTGCCCCTTGAGTGCGCTAGACCCCCAAGGGGTCCCACTCTTCCACAAGGATAGACCATGTAGCTTCAACATCTGAGACTGAGCCTCTGGCTTCAACACTCCTATTTCAACCTGTGAGCTCTGCCAGCAGGTCCAGCTGAACGACACTCCTGTTCAGAGACTGTTCCTCATTCATGCTTCAGTGCACCTCAGAAAGTTTTTGCTTTGACACTGGACAGACTTAAAACATAGCAGGCTTATTAGTCAACCAAAACACAGCATTGGAAAGTCCTTAGATTAGGACTGAGATGCAAAGAAGACAAAGTATGGTCCATACTGGCCAATGCCCTTGAGCCATGCTGCTGTAGAAAACATTTTGTTTTCCTTTTACTGTGCCTGTCCATTGTATTTGCTGCGGTAGAGCTCCCTGCACCAAAATTCCCACCTCTATCACACACACACACTGCTCACAGCCCTTTGAGAGAAAGCAAAGCACAGGAACTGGACGTTAGTCCAGTGAAGACAGTGGAGGACAAGCTGCAATCCTCAAACCCTAGTCAAAAAGGAGAGACATGTGGGTCCCTACCCATAGAGAGGGGCTGGCTAGAGGCTTGATACCTGAGAGGGCATTCCTTGAGCAGACCACAGAGCAGGTCAAAGACTTAGCTACACCAGAACTGTGACATCGCAAAAGCACCTTTTGGGGAATTAGGAAATCTAGTTACTCAGGCGTAATGGGAGGGAGAATTCACACACTGAGGGAGTTTGAGAAGGCTAGGGAACTAAACACTAAAATTCTTCTGGAAAATGGAGACTGTAAGAAACAAGAACTGGGCCACGTAACCTCAGGAACATGCATGGAGGAGCAAGGAGGTGAACATAAATAAATGGGTTATTGAGCCTTATATTAGGCTCAGGCTTTGTGGGAGTAGTTATCCTGAAGTCTAGGATTTACCTGAATAGGCCTAAGGAGAGAATCCCAGGTCAGATATTTGGCACCCTCATTTTGAGAGACTAACGAGTAACCTCAAACAGGTGCAACATGCCACAGGATTCTGAAAGAAGGAAGTTTGGGGTGGGCTTTTAGCAATTAGGTTGCTATGCAGTATCTCAGCAGTTGGTCCACATTCATATATTGGAATTATTAATAAATAAGTGATGTAAATCATGAGTATTAATGCTTGATGCTTAATTATGGACTTCCCGAAGGCCACATATGAGTTGGGGCAGCTACTGACATTACTGTAATCAGAGTAAGGAAACAGATATAGTATATAGCCATGCTATTACCATAAGGAAGTGGATAAAATACCTCTCCTAGTTACCACTTTTTCATTTTGTTGGGTCCTCGAGACAGTGTAAACTGAAACAGGGCCTCCCTTGCCTCTCGATCTTTGTTTCCAGTGGTGTCCATAACTTGTAAGTACGCACAGTGCAAGACCCTCTTTACAATACTTATCTTAGTCTAATCGTTATGTGTATTAATCCTTGCCTATGATTTCAATTATAATGGTCTGTATTAAATCAAGTTTCTGTGTGTTTCACCGAATTTCATCTTCTCAATTAACTTTGAGTAGCCATGTACAAGGGCAAGTTTCACCCCAATACGTAATATTATAGATGTAAAAACTGTACAGGTTACACTACCACTTTGTGACATCATCAACAAAGTGCCGGGGTCATGGCCCTCCTATGGGAGGGAGGAATGCAGCAAGGACTCAGGATTGGTGGCCAGGATCGTTGTGCACAGAGATGGGGAGGGGGGTAATGAGTGGGAGAGGGAGTCAAGAGTTAAAATAATAATATTTGGGGGGGAAATGTATAATGAAGAGAAATAAAACTGGAGTGTAGGCGCTAAAGCAACAAGGCTTGGGTAGGGATTTGGGGTTAAAGGTCTGAGATCCCCCACAGCTCTAGATCCCCAAACCTCTCCTTCCTCCCACTGATCCATGCAGCCCACTTCCTGGATGCCTTCCTCCATACTCCCCTCCCTTTCTTCCCATTACTCTCAGCCAGCACTACCTCCCAGCACCTTGAGAGTTTCTTGTGTTCCCTCATAGTCTCTCACTACCTCATCCCTCCCTGTTGCTTATTAGCTGTAACTCTGCACACACCCTCGCTATGTCCTGACACCCCAGAATTATCTACTCCCCCATTCTCCTCCCCTCCCATGGCTCTGTTCTCCCTTCCCTTGTGGGGTCCTGAATGGCAACATTACACCCTCTCCTATAAAAAGATGAGCTCATCTGACTTTCACACAAGCCATGGATGAGTCATACACCTATTTACTCAATTTAGAATTCTACAGGTGGCATATTTTCCTCTTAAAATGAAGAAAAGTCATGAAAGCTCTAGTTATTAATTTAGTTATTAATATATTCAATAAGGATAAATTAAATACAATTTTGAAATGACTGATAGTACCAAAAAAGCACATGTCCAAAAATTATTCTAGTGGGTGGGAGATAAGGCAAAAAAAAAGGGGGGTGTCGCGGAGTGTGGGGGAGTCAGGGCCCTGCACCCCTCTTCCTGAGNAGGGAAGTCCCACATCCCCACTGCAACCCCCCTGCAACATTCCCAGGTCAAATCTGCCCCGCTCCCTGCTCCGTCACAGGGGGCAAGGAAACTTGTCAAAACTTGTGTCAAGGTTGCTTCCCCACTTTGAACTTTAGGGTACAAACGTGGGGGCCTGCATGAAATCTTCTAAGCTTAACTACCAGCTTAGATCTGGTCCGCTGCCACCATCCCAAAACTAATTCCCTTCCCTGGGTAGCCTTGAGAGACCTTCACCAATTCCCTGGTGAACAAAGATCGAAACCCCTTGGATCTTAAAACAAGGAGAAATTAACCATCCCCCTTCCTTCCTCCCACCAACTCCTGGTGGATCAAGATCCAACCCCCTTGGATCTAAAAACAAGGAAAAAATCAATCAGGTTCTTAAAAAGAAGGCTCTAATTAAAGAAAAAGGTAAAAATCCTCTTTGTAAAATCAGGATGGAAAAATAACTTTACAGGGTAATCAAACTTAAAGAGCTCAGAGGACCCCTCTCTAGCCTTAGGTTCAAAGTACAGCAAACAGAGATAAACACTCTAGTAAAAGGTACATTTACAAGTTGAGAAAACAAAGATAAACTAACACGCCTTGCCTGGCTGTTTACTTACAAGTTTGAAATATGAGAGACTTGTTCAGAAAGATTTGGAGAACCTGGATTGATGTCTGGTCCCTCTCAGTCCCAAGAGCAAACAACTTCCCAAACAAAGAGCACAAACAAAAGCCTTCCGCCCCTCCCAAGATTTGAAAGTATCTTGTCCCCTTATTGGTCCTTTGGGTCAGGTGTCCGCCAGGTTACCTGAGCTTCTTAACCCTTTACAGGGAAAAGGATTTTGGAGTCTCTGGCCAGGAGGGATTTTATAGTACTATACACAGGAGAGCTGTTACCCTTCCCTTTATAGTTATGACACGCCCCCCCCCAAATCACAGATAGTGTTGGACAGCCGGTTCCACACTGGCTGTGATTTCTTCCTGGAGCTCTAGGAGAAAACAGAGTTAATAAGACACATGTGCCTTTAGACATACTACTGGTTATATAAAAACTAACAATATGTTCCACATTCCAAGAACAATTTTTAACCAGTTGTTTCTCGGAAACTTTCCCGGGAGAGTGCATCAGCCACCTTGTTAGAAGCCCCTGAAATGTGTTGTATTTCAAAATCAAAATCTTGGAGAGCTAAACTCCACCAAAGAAGTTTTTTGTTATTCCCCTTGGTGGTATGAAGCCACTGTAACGCAGCATGGTCTGTTTGTAGTTGGAAACACCGTCCCCAAACATATGGGCGTAGCTTTTCCAGCACGTACACAATGGCGTAGCATTCCTTTTTGCTGATTGACCAGTGGCTTTCCCTCTCAGACAGTTTCTTGCTGAGAAACACGACAGGATGGAATTCTTGATCCGGTCCTTCCTGCATTAAAACTGCTCACACGCCCCGCTCGGACGCATCTGTGGTTACTAGGAACGGTTTGTCAAAGTCTGGGGCCCTTAGCACAGGGTCAGACATGAGTGTCGCCTTAAGCTGGTGAAAGGCTTAAGACACTCATCAGTCCAATGAACTACATTTGGCTGTTTCTTTCTGGTTAGGTCTGTTAGCGGGGTGGCGATTTGGCTATAGTGTGGTACAAATTGCCTATAATATCCGACCAAGCATAAGAAGGATTGGACCTGTTTCTTTGACTTTGGAACCGGCCACTTTTGGATAGCATCCACTTTGGCCTGTAGGGGATTTATAGTTCATTGACCCACCTGGTGCCCCAGGTAAGTCACTCTGTTTTGGCCTATTTGACTCTTTTTAGCCTTAACAGTTAGTCCTGCCTGTCAGATGCGCTCGAAGACTTTTTCCAGGTGCTCCAGGTGTTCTGTCCATGAATCAGAAAAAATGGCCACATCATCGAGGTAGGCAACTGCAGATTCTCCCAATCCCTCTAGGGGACCATCTACAAGTCTTTGGAGGTGGCGGGTGCATTCCGCAACCCGAAAGGGAGTACATTGAATTCATACACCCCTGCCTGGGTGACGAAGGCTGACCTTTCCTTAGCGGGTTCATCAAGTGGTACTTGCCAGTACCCTTTGGTTAAGTCTAAAGTAGAGATGAATTAGGCATGTCCCAATTTCTCCAATAGCTCATCTGTGCGTGGCATTGGATAGTTGTCAGGACGAGTTACAGCATTTAGCTTACGGTAGTCCACGCAAAAGTGTATTTCCCCATCTGGTTTGGGAACTAGAACCACTGGAGATGCCCATGAACTATTAGAGGGGCGGATTATACCCATCTGTAGCATGTCCTGGATCTCTCTTTGTATAGCAGTTTGGGCATGAGGTGACTCCCGGTAGGGTGGGGTTCTAATTGGGTGAGCATTACCTGTGTCAATGGAGTGGTATGCCCGTTCGGTCCGTCCTGGAGTGGCTGAGAAAATTGGTGCAAAGCTTGTGCACAGCTCCTTGATCTGCTGTCGCTGCAGACGTCCAAGGGTCGCAGAGACGTTCACCTCTTCCACGCCACCATCCCTTTTTCCTTCGTAGTAGACACCTTCAGGCCACTCCTCGTCATCTGTTTCCTGGGCTGTAAACTGGCAAACGTTTAATTCTCTGGAATAAAAGGGCTTAAGAGAATTAACATGGTATACCTTAGGCTTTATGTTGGAGGTGGGGGAGGCTATGAGATAGTTAACAGCTCCTAGGTGCTCCTGGACCATGAATGGTCCTTCCCACAATGCTTCCATTTTATGGGCCTGGAGCGCCTTTAAGACCACGACTTGGTCTCCTACTTTGAAGGACCGTTCTCTGGAATGTTTATCATACCAGGCCTTTTGCTTTTCCTGAGCATCCTTTAGGTTTTCTTTAGCAAGGGCTAAAGAGTGTCGGAGGGTGCTTTGTAGGTTACTTACAAAGTCTAGAATGTTAGTTCCTGGAGAAGGCGTAAACCCCTGCCATTGCTGCTTCACCAACTGTAATGGCCCCTTAACCTCGCGGCCATACACAAGTTCAAATGGTGAAAACCCTAAACTGGGATGTGGTACAGCCCTGTAGGCAAAAAGCAACTGCTGCAACACTAGGTCCCAATCATTGGAGTGTTCATTTACGAATTTACGTATCATGGCCCCAAAAGTTCCATTAAACCTCTCCAGCAGGCCATTGGTTTGATGGTGATAAGGGGTGGCAACCAAGTGATTCACCCCATGAGCTTCCCACAGGTTTTCCATGGTCCCTGCCAGGAAATTAGTTCCTGAATCTGTAAGGATGTCGGAGGGCCACCCTACCCTGGCAAAAATGTCTGCTAATGCCTGGCACACACTTTTAGCCCTGGTGTTGCTTAAGGGTACTGCTTCCAGCCATCGGGTAGCAAAATCCATGAAAGTCAATATGTTCTGTTTTCCTCTGGGGGTCTTCTTTGGGAAAGGACCCAGAATATCTACAGCTACTCACTGAAATGGGACTTCAATTATGGGTAGTGGCTGGAGAGGGGCTTTAACCTGGTTTTGGGGCTTTCCCACTCGTTGGCACACCTCACAAGACCGGACATAATTAGCAACGTTCTTGGCCATTCCCTCCCAGTGGAAGGACTTCCCCAACTGGTCTTTGGTTCTGTTCACCCCAGAATGGCCACTGGGACGATCATGGGCTAAGCTCAAGAGCTTTACCCGATACTTAGTGGGAACTACCAACTGTCTTTGAGGATGCCAGTCTTCCTGGTGCCCACCAGAAAGAGTCTCCTTGTATAAAAGTCCTTGTTCTACAACAAACCAAGATCGGTTAGAAGAGCTGAGAGGCGGTGGGGTGTTCTGTGCTGCCCCCCAAGCTTTCTGAAGGCTATCATCTGCTTCCTGCTCAGCCTGGAACTGTTCCCTTGATGCTGGAGACATCAGTTCCTCCTTGGACTGTGGACTGGGGCTTGGTCCCTCTGGAAGAGATGCAGGTGCTGGGGCTGTTTCCATTGACTGTGAACCGCTGTCCGCGGGTGCACTATGTGGTATTTCAGGCTCTGGCTGAGCCTCTTGGGTAGGGTTATCTGCTGCTTCTGCCAGTTCAGGCTCGCTGGTGCCCTCTGGCGTTGGAGTGAGTGGTAGACGGGTTTGCAAGCGCTGGACTCAGTGCTGGCAATAGTTCTGTTGCTGGTTGTGTTGCCAGTTCCGGTTCTGGGACTGGCTTTGGCTGGGTCTCTGGGATTGGATCCACTACGGCTGTTGCAGTCGTTGGCAGGGGATCCGGTTCCACCACCTTTGTCTGGGTCTCTGGTAACACAGACGGGGCCCTGCGGGACGGCTCAGGAACAGGGATGGGGGTGAAAGCTGGCTTAGCCTGGCTGCGGGTGACTATTCCCACCCTCTTGGCTAGCTTCACATGGTTGGCCAAGTCTTCCCCCAGCAGCATGGGAATGGGATAATTGTCATAGACTGCAAAAGTCCACATTCCTGACCAGTCGTTGTACTGGACATGCAACTTGGCTGTAGGCAAGGTTACAGACTGTGACACGAAGGGCTGAATTGTCACTGGAGCCTCCGGGTTGATGAGTTTGGGGTCCACTAGGGATTGGTGGATTGTCGACACCTGTGCCCCAGTGTCCCTCCAAGCGATAACCTTCTTTCCGCCCACTCTCAAGGTTTCCCTTCACTCCGAGGGTATGAGAGTGGCATCTGGGTCTGGGGATCTTTGGTGTGATTGGGGTGTAATGAACTGTAATCGGTTGGGGTTCTTGGGGCAGTGAGCCTTTATATGTCCCAGTTCATTACATTTAAAACATCGCCCTGCTAAGGTATCACCGGGGAGATGTTGGTTGGTGGAGACTAGTGTGGTGGGGTGAGAAGGCATCTGGGGTTTCCCTTGGGATGTGGGTGGGGCCTTGGGTTGTCCCCGGTGGTAAGGTTTGGTTTCGGGTTGCCCCTTCTGATATTCACTCCAACTGCTACTAGTTTTTTTCTTTTCTGCCACCTCCACCCTTTTGGCTCCAATCTCCCCCACCTCGGTTACAGTTTTGGGCTTCCCATCTAGGATGTACCTTTCTATTTCCTCAGGAACACCCTCTAAAAACTGCTCTATATGCATCAGTAAGGGAAACTTTTCCGTAGATTTAACATTTGCTCCTGATATCCAGGCATCCCAATTTTTCCCAATGTGGTAGGCATGTCGGGTAAATGACACATCGGGTTTCCACCTTAGGGCTCTGAACCACCGACAGGCATGCTCAGGTGTTAGCCCCATTCTGATTCTGGCCTTGTTTTTAAAAAGTTCATAACTGTTCATGTGTTCCTTAGGCATTTCAGCCGCCACCTCTGCTAAGGGTCCACTGAGCTGCGGCCTCAGCTCTACCATATACTGGTCTGTTGTGATGCTGTATCCAAGGCAGGCCCTTTCAAAATTTTCTAAGAAGGCCTCATAATCATTGCCTGCCTTGTAGGTGGGGAATTTTCTGGGATGGGAAGTGGTACCTGGAGAGAGGTTGTTAGGATTGGCTGCTGTATCTGGCCTAGCCCGTGCTAATTCCAGTTCATGCTTCATCTCTTTTTCTCTCAGCTCCATAGCTCTCTGATGGGCCTCCTCTTTGGCTTTCTCTTCTCTTTCTCTCTGCTCTTTCTCGAGTTTTTTTAATTGAAGCAGTCTCTGATGTTTTTTTTCATTTTCTTCTGCTTCTAGTCTGGCCAGTTCTATTTTGTTAGCTACTTCTTTGGTAGTCATTTTCCTGTTTTCTTGTGCTGGGCCACACCCCTCTGCAGTTGACTGAAACTGGGATGCACTCAGCTCAGGCTGCTGCTGAGGTAACAGAGACTTTCTAACTAGCTATCCCCGAGAGGTAGAAAGCAAAAAACAATTCAGCTTGTAAATTCCTTTTACCAGTTGTTTGCTCACTGATTGAGCCCTTCTCTTAACAAAGATCCTTGTTAAAAGAAACTTAACACCTCTGCCTTCAAGCAAGGAGAGATAAGATATGCATCTACCTTAAGCTCTACTTTCCAAGCAGCTAGAAAGGAGAAAAAAAAAATCTTACTGGCTTTTGGTTTAAAATGATCCCACTGCTCTGCCACCACATCAAGGCTGCTTCCCCACTTTGAACTTTAGGGTACAAATATGGGGGCCTGTATGAAATCTTCTAAGCTTAACGACCAGCTTAGATCTGGTCCGCTGCCACCATCCCAAAACTAATTCCCTTCCCTGGGTAGCCTTGAGAGACCTTCACCAATTCCCTGGTGAATACAGATCCAAACCCCTTGGATCTTAAAACAAGGAGAAATTAACCATCCCCCTTCCTTCCTCCCACCAACTCCTGGTGGATCAAGATCCAACCCCCTTGGATCTAAAAACAAGGAAAAATCAATCAGGTTCTTAAAAAGAAGGCTTTTAATTAAAGAAAAAGGTAAAAATCCTCTTTGTAAAATCAGGATGGAAAAATAACTTTACAGGGTAATCAAACTTAAAGAGCTCAGAGGACCCTCCTCTAGCCTTAGGTTCAAAGTACAGCAAACAGAGAAACACCCTAGTAAAAGGTACATTTACAAGTTGAGAAAACAAAGATAAACTAACACGCCTTGCCTGGCTGCTTACTTGCAAGTTTGAAATATGAGAGACTTGTTCAGAAAGATTTGGAGAACCTGGATTGATGTCTGGTCCCTCTCAGTCCCAAGAGTGAACAACTTCCCAAACAAAGAGCACAAACAAAAGCCTTCCGCCCCTCCCAAGATTTGAAAGTATCTTGTCCCCTTATTGGTCCTTTGGGTCAGGTGTCAGCCAGGTTACCTGAGCTTCTTAACCCTTTACAGGGAAAAGGATTTTGGAGTCTCTGGCCAGGAGGGATTTTATAATACTGTACACAGGAGAGCTGTTACCCTTCCCTTTATAGTTATGACAACTTGTATAATTAATAAAGGTATAAAGTTATTACTATTCAGGTTCTTTAGAGACCCCACAGCTTCTAATATCCGAGTGGACAGGACTCCTTACCCAGCAAGACCACCATCTCATAGTTCTCCTGCATGACATCCCTGTAGAGGGCTCTCTGAGTGGGGTCCAGCAGAGCCCCCTCTGCCCTGGTGAAATGCACAGCCACCTCCTCAAAAGTCACCAGCCCCTGAAAGAGCAAGAGTCCAACAGTCAGTACCTGCTGCCCCAGTCACAGCCCCACTATTCATGGAACAGCAGCACCAGGTAAATGGAAGCTCCAGGAGGCACATGTTAACAGAGTCCCACCCCCACCTTGCCTAGAGCAGCCAGGAGGGATCAGAGGGTGGAAAGAGAGAACCTTTGTGTCTCCCAGCTGACAGATGGAGGCAGGGTCTTCACATTTATCACATACCTACTAGCTAGAGCTTGATATAAGAGATGGGGTTGTCTCTGTACCATGCTGGTGGCTCCCTTGTAGGAATCCCAACACTCTTCAAATAAAATATATGGAAGAAAGGGGAAGTCAATAGTAAAGAATATAAGTGAGAAGGTCAGAATTGTAGAAAATTGGTACTGAGAACCCACCACCAGCTCCGTGATAATCTCTTACCTGAGCCAGCTCCATTGCAGCCATTTCCTTCCCCTGGGAGGACGGGATGATCTGGAGTGAAACCTGAACGTTCTTCTGTAGCCTGACAGGACGAGAAGGGCAATGTGAGAGAATTCAGAGGAGGCTTTCGTCCATTCCACAGTCCGACTCCCCCCAGGATTTTTCCCTACTAATGGACATTCTAGGATCTGCCACACTGTGAAGCACAGAGTGACCTTATTCCAGTAGAGGCCTAGCCCCTTCTGACCAGGGTGTAACCGTCTGAGAAATGGTGAAACTCTCCCAGTAACAATCTCTCTGTTACATTTACCAAGTTTGAGGATGATACCAAGCTGGGAGGGGTTGCAACTGCTTTGGAGGACAGGATTAAAATTCAAAATGATCTGGACAAACTGGAGAAATGGTCTGAAGTAAATAGGGTGAAAGTCAATAAGGACAAATGCAAAGTACATCGCTTAGGAAGGAACAATCAGTTGCACACATACAAAATGGGAAATGAGTGCCTAGGAAGGAGTACTGCGGAAAGGGATCTGGGGGTCATAGTGAATCACAATCTAAATATGAGTCAACAGTGAAATGTTGTTGCAAAAAAAGGAAACATCATTCTGGGATATATTAGCAGGAATACTGCAAGCAAGACACGAGAAGTAATTCTTCTGCTCTACTTCGCACTGATTAGGCCACAACTGGAGTACTGTGTCCAGTTGTGGGTGCCACATTTCAGGAAATATGTGGACAAATTGGAGAAAGTCCAGAGAAGAGCAACAAAAATGATTAAAGGTCTAGAAAACATGACCTATGAGGGAAGATTGAAAAAATTGGGTCTGTTTAGTCTGGAGAAGAGAAGACTGAGAGGGGACATGATCACAGTTTTCAAGTACATAAAAAGTTGTTACAAAGATGTGGGTGAAAAATTGTTCTTAACCTCTGAGAAAAGGACAAGAAGCAATGGGCTTAAATTGCAGCAAGGGCGGTCTAGGATAGAGATTAGGAAAATAACCTTCCTAACTGTCAGTGTGGTTAAGCACTGGAATAAATTGCCTAGGGAGGTTGTGGAATCTCCATCTGTCATAACTATAAAGGGAAGGGTAACAGCCCTCTAGTGTACAATACTATAAAATCCCTCCTGACTAGAGATTCCAAAATCCTTTTCCCTGTAAAGGGTTAAGAAGCTCAGGTAACCTGGCTGACACCTGACCCAAAGGACCAATAAGGGGACAAAATACTTTCAAATCTTGGTGGGGGGAAGGCTTTTGTTTGTGCTCTTTGTTTTTGGGTTGTTCGCTCTTGGAACTAAGAGAGACCAGACATCAATCCAGGCTCTCCAAATCTTTCTGAACAAGTCTCTCATATTTCTAACTTGTAAGTAAACAGCCAGGCAAAGTGTGTTAGTTTTTATCTTTGTTTTCTCAACTTTTAAATGTACCTTTTACTAGGGTGTTTACCTCTGTTTGCTGTAACTTTGAACCTAAGGCTAAAGGGGATTCCTCTGGGCTCTTTAAGTTTAATTACCCTGTAAAGTTATTTTCCATCCTGATTTTACAGAGATGATTTTTACCTTTTTCTTTAATTAAAAGCCTTCTTTTTAAGAACCTGATTGATTTTCCTTGTTTTTAGATCCAAGGGGGTTGGATCTTGATCCACCAGGAGTTGGTGGGAGAAAGGAGGGGGATGGTTAATTTCTCCTTGTTTTAAGATCCAAGGGATTTGGATCTGTATTCACCAGGGAATTGGTGAAGAGTCTCTCAGGGCTACCCAGGGAAGGGAATTAGCACATTGGGAGTGGTGGCAGCAGACCAGATCTAAGCTGGTAGTTAAGCTTAGAAGTTTTCATGCAGGCCCCCATATCTGTACCCTAAAGTTCAGAGTGGGGAAGCAGCCTTGACACCATCATTGAGGATTTTTAAGAGCAGGCTGGACAAACACCTGTCAGGGTTTGTCTAGATTATACTTAGTCCTGCCTTGAGTGCAGGGGACTGAAATAGATGACCTCTCAAGGTCCCTTCCAGTTCTAGGATTCTATGAACCAAAGGCGAGAGAAGAGCAGAATCAAAGGAGTCACTTTGGGGGATGCTCCCTGTAATTGTCCCCAAGGTACTGTCTCAGGTTTACAAAGTTGTTTGATGCTTCAGCCTTTATACAGTCTCTCCTGGGAGTGCCCTTTTCATGGGCTGAGCCTAGTTTTACCTTTTGACAAGTGTGAACGTGGGGGCTCTGAGACTGGGCCTTCTTGCCTCAGAACACTTTGTTTCTTTCTGTGGCTCCCCAGTGAGTCTAAATGAGTAGATACTCCTGATAGAGACTATGAATATAAGAAGGGCCCACTGTGTCAGATCAATGGTCCATCTTGCTCAGTGGCCAATGCCAGGTGCTTCAGAGGGAATGAACAGAACAGGGAATCATCAAGTGATCCATCCCCTGTCACCCATTCGCAGCTTCTGGCAAACAGAGGCTAGACACATCATCCTTGCCCATCCTGCCTGTGACACTGGCCGATGAGGTGTTAGCTCTTGAAAAAGCCCCCATGTCTTAATTGAACACGGACAAACACACAGCTGGAATCAGTCTGGCTCACTTGTGTTAGTATTGTTAAAAGAGGTATTAGGATTATAACAATGTGTTTAGACGTCACTGAATGCTTGTGAGTTGCTGCCTTGGTTAATATCTGACTAGTTGTATTGTGAGCCTCTGTTACTATGTAAATCAGCAGACAGCAGAGAGTCTTTACCTATGTGAAGTGCTGATTGGCAGCAGGATGCATCCTGCCTCGCAGGAAAGGTCCCTCAACACCAGATAAGACTATTATGGGATGTTAAAGAAGACAAAAGATGGTTTTTGACCTCCTATTAGCTGAGTTTGCAGTTCAGAGCACATGGCAGGAAGGTGATAAAAACCCCATACAGAAGGAACAGATTATATATATGATGCTTGGACTCTGGGGGGCAAAGTTTCTAGGCATAAGCAAGAAATCCCCAGCTGATTAGCCTGGGTTAGTCCCTAGGAAGATATAGAGCTTGCTTATCATAGAAGCTTCTATTACCTTTTGAAATTTAAGACTGTAACTTGTCTGCATCTATATGATTACCTGCTTTAACTTTGTAAACAACTCTCATTTCCTTTTAAATAAGTCTTAATACAGGTTATTACAGGACTGGCTACAAGCATTGTCTTTGTTGTGAGATCTCAGATTCAATTGACCTAAGTAAGTGACTGGTCCTTTGGGACAAGGTCAGGCTTGACAAAGCCCGGGCTGGGATGATTTAATTGAGGATTGGTCCTGCTTTGAGCAGGGGGTTGGACTAGATGACCTCGTGAGGTCTCTTTCAACCCTGATATTCTATGACTGGCAGTAACCTGAACATTGCTGTGATTCGTGGTGTAAGGCAGTGGTTCTCAACCAGGGGTCTGGGGCCCACTGGGGGGCCACTAGCAGGTTTCAGGGGGGCCGCCAAGTAAGGCCAGTATTAGACTCGCTGAGGCCCAGGGCAAAAAGCTGAAATCCCAGCGCATGGAGCTGAAGTCCAGAGCCCTGAGCCCCACCAGCCGGGGCTGAAGCCAAAGCCTAAGTTATGTGGATTTGGGGGCCCCTGTGGCATGGTACCCTCAGAGAGGAAGAAAGTGCCCCGAGGCCTCAGCCAGCGGGTTGAGCCCTGACACACTACTGGCTTAGAGGTTCTCTACCAGTCAGGAAGGGGGATCAGCGAGGGAAAACTAGCAACTGATGGTTGGAGGGGTGAAGAGGTTTGGGGTATGGTAGGGAAAGAAGCATCTGGGATTGGATAACCTGGGGCTGGGCAGTCTCCATAAGGGACACTTGCTCCACCTGTGCCCTTTCCACACCCTCTTGCAAGTAGACAATGACCACCCTGTCCCCACGCCACCCCTAGCTGTGTCTGAGGACTCTTCCAAGTTACACCCACTAACTCTCTTCCTATTTGGGGTATAGTTCGGGGCAACAATTTCCCACCAAGATTAACCCAGCTGGTTGTTGTCTGTTCTGGTGCCACAGTGTTGATGTCACTAGGCCTAAATGAACCAAAGTTCCTCCATGTTTAACTCTAATCGACCTCAAAAGCCAGGGACAGAAATTGGAATGTGTAACAACCAGTTATCAATTACAACCCCCCACCCCTCATACTGGTACCAAGCGGTAATAATGAGGCCTGTATGTTTCTGGCTGAAGGGGAGATAATAAATCAAAGGGAAACAGGACCAGATAACGGTTTAGAGGAGTGTTACTAACAAGCTAGACTTATAGTCGCCAGAATGATTTAACTGCTCAAATGTATAAACATGGCTTTTGTAAAAGAAGGGAGGGGGAAGAGGGAGGAACTTAGCTGTGAAATGTAATTGCTTGCTACTTGCTAAAAGTAAACTATTATAGGAGAAAGTGAGGGGTGAGGGGGAAAGAAGGGAGGGTAAGGGGGAAAGAAAGGGGGGTAAAGGGGAAACCTAGCTGCAAACAGAATAAAAAGGTAAAGCTGCTTGTCTCAGTGTGCTTGATCTGAGACGTGCCAGTCTCCTTGCACTGCTTTGAGATCTCAAATAAACTTTGCTTCTCCACCCTGGTGTGTTCATTGGCGCGAAGCACACCGGACAACGAACCCCACTGTTGCTGTCCTTGGGCCCTCTGTGCCGGCAACAACAGGGTGGGTGAAAGGCAGAACCACAGCACTTCTCGGGCAGAATTTATTTTCTTCATGCAAAAGTAAAAAGAAATTCTGTGCTGGACATGAATTCTTTGCGTATGCAGTGGCACAGAATACCCACATGAGTAACTCACACCTGGCACAAACATAACCTGCTCACTCCCCATCTCTTCTTCCTGTGTCTCAGAGTCCCAGAGCTACTGCTGTCATTAATGCACACAGGCTTTCACTCCCATCAGTGCTGGTGAGACCCAATCCAGCTACAGGACTGAACCCTTATTCTCCCATCACATGGAACCGTCTCAGCTGAGGGGGAGATTAGAGGGGGAAGGGGTACAAAGGGAAAAGAGTTGTTGTAGCTATGTTGGTCCTAAGATATTAAAGAGAGGGATTTTTAATTGGTTCTAAAAGAAATTACCTCACCCACCTTGTCTCTCCAAGAGATTTGAAAGTGGCAGAAGGAGTCAAAGAGGAAGACAGAGCTCAAGATCCCCTGGAAGAAACTACATTTCCCTTCTGCCCCTGGGTATGTTTGTATCCTATATCAGGGACCATCCCATTTCTCTCACAGCAGCAAAGGGAGACTGCAGCCAGCCCCAGATGGTCTTTCCTGATCCTGGGATGTGTGTTGTGAGAAAGTTTGTGTGTAGCGGGTGCATGGGCTGGGTACAGCTAGACCTATCTGCAGAGTGGAAAGTCAGGGCAACTCCAGCACAGGATGGGGGCTGTGGGCACGGGTAGTAGTTCTGGAGCTGGGCCTCTGTCCCCTCCAGGTCCCATGGCAGATGGCTCTGGCAGCATCACTGCAGGGTAAGGTTGGGGTAGTGTCTGAGATCAGGGTGAGAATTGGAGGGGGGTCCTTGCTCAAGAATGAGGGATGGAATTCACCTCCCCAACCCTCTGCAGAGCTCAGCAACTAGGGATTTATCCAGTGAAGTGAATTTCACTCTGGGTGACTTTGAGCCAGCCACTGAAAGATCCTTGTGCCTTCAGTTCCACACTGGCCACAGGAGTTTCCTAGTACTCCCTCCCCAGACTCCCAGGGACAGCCAGGGATAATTAATGGGTTATGGGAACTAGAAGATGAAAATTCATTAAGAACAATGATATTTGTGTGTTTATTATTAAATCCCCAGACACCCACCAATCCCTGTCCTCCTTCCGATGAGCTATAAATATCTAAGGGACTCAGCTACTGATCCTGCAGTCAGTTCCTGCCCTTCCCCACTTTCTAAAGCAGCACTTTTAAGAACAGGACAGGGAAACATGGAAATACTTTGAACCAAACTGCAGAAGCTGCTGAGCATGGAGAAGTTAAAATGAAACCAAGGTTCCATCTCTCCAAGGTTCTGGCCCCTAGTGCAAAATTATAGACACTCCCCAGAAATATGAAATGGCCACTTCATACCTGATAAATAACATTCTATCTATTGACTTCTGGGAATTACCAATAAAAAAACCCTCAACTTAGTGAAGGTGATATCCTGAGGAAAAGATTGCGAGTCTTTACAAATTGGTATGATCTAATCTGGAACTTGATACACTAAAATGCCTAATTCGTAGCTCTCTGGCGATTGCCTGGTGTCACTACAGGGCAGAATTAAGGTTGGGGGCCTTAGCTGTGAATTTCCATCCCCTAGCATATTGTGATTGCTGTTAAGTGGGTTTGACAAAATTCATTGTGTCTATTTCTTTCTTTTAATTTCAATAGATGATATCGATATTTATTTTTAAGCCCTTTTTTCAATGTTTATAATTTCAATGTTCAGAGCTGTGGGAAGTCATGGGGGTGGTCAGACAACAATTATTTAATAACAACAGTAAATGTTGAGATTCCAAAAGCCAAATCATATAACTGTTCAAAGAGAAATTGTCAATGTCACTCGCAAAATATACCATGTAAATATCCTTAAATCAAACTTGACTTTCTCCAGAAGCATTTCTGTACATTACCTATATAAATATTTTTTTCATCTGTGTGTGTGTGTACAGTGAAATCAACATTACAGCAATTTATTAATAACAATCCAATCCTTTCAGGTGTAACTTTAAGTATGAAGTACTTTAATTATTTCACTTCCTGGACTGTAATGGTTCATTTCAGGATAATTACACCCTCCCTGTGATGTATTTAACTCTCACTACCGTAACCTCATCGTGATGTAGCTCCTGTCTGGGAGCTCTGCTGAGGCCAGTGGCATTATGATCAGAAGACGACACTCTGACACATGATCAGAGACACATCGGAGAGGGTAGAGGATGAGGTAACATGGAGGCTACCAGAGTTGAACATGGCCCTACAGAATGTCGGGCACAAACTCCCTCTCAGCCTCTCCTACCTCCCAGAGTCCGTAATTCTGAAAATGGTTCCCTGAAATGTAAATAGCCCCAGTACGAGAGACAGTGATTAACGCAGGTACCTTAGGGGCTGCAGTGCCAGCCATCTGCATTGAGGAGGGGGGTTAAGAATTGCAGTAGAAATTGGTTAGGCTGGGAGAGGGCACAGCTGATGTGGGACTGGGAGCCGAGTAGACTAACAGGCCAGAACTCATGGGGGGGTTGGGAGAAGAAGTCAACAGGACTAGGTAGATGCACTTCAGTGTATTTTCCCCATTAACCATTCTGCCATATATTTAATTTAGAAACTTTTCATTCACATCTAAACACCTTGGAGCTAAGTTGGGTTGATGCATTTCCACTTACAGTGGTACAGTTTTAATTAGGTGCTTAATCAGATGCTTATGCAACACAAAGCAGTCAATAATTGGCATGTTTCATTAATTAACTTGACTGTGGGCTGTGCATCGCTTTTTTTTTTTTTTTTTTTTTTAAAAGATGGTGTGAGTGAGAGTCAATTTTAGGCATTAAGAAATGATAATTAGGTGTCAGTTCATTTTTCATGTATTTATCTCAATTTTAATTTCAGTTTTGAATCAGTATTAATACCATGTTGTTTTAATAGCATTAGGGGCTATTTGTATAGTTGTTTGCAAGATTTCATTGGCTATTGTGAACCAGCAGTCTTAACCTTTTATTTTAAGATTCCTAAATATAATCCAGTGCACCACTCCTGAAAGACTGCAAGCCCTGGCCTGGGCATGTTCCTTAGAGACCAAACACCTGACGAGCCCTTTTGCCCTAAAAATCGCTTTTGGGTCTTTGACATTGCTTTATCCGCCCCACCAAAAAATGCTATAGGTAATGAGGTTATTACAGCGTGCCTTCACTAGGTATAGTACTACTAGCTATGGGCCAAAACTCAAATGGTTCTGTTTGTTTTATCTTTCATTCAGCTTTGCAATTATTAGATCCCATTTAAAAACTGGCAGTAAAATAACCAAAGCAAGTTAAGAAGAGAGTGGCATCAGGCAAAGGTGAGGGTAAAACAATAAAGGGAAAGAACTGACTATGCAAAAAGGAACATCCCAAACTATCAGAGCCCCAGACCCTCGTCCAAGTGAATCCACCCCAGCCAGGCATATCAAGCTGGGTCCCTGAAAAATTGCCCATCCTGTCTGGCAGTGAATGCTGCATGTTCCAGATGGAGCTATGGTGTGTGCATCTGCTCTGCTGACATGCTGCTTTGGTACGGAATGCACCACGGCCACAGGGAGCAGAGACATGGACTCCTACAAACCAAAATCCCAGATATACCTCCAACATCCCATCCTCTCCCCCACCTCCACATGGCCATTCTCAGCCTATTGCTAACAGTTCCTTCCAGCCTTCAGCACTATAAATAAATAAAACATGGTGTTACAAAAGAGATTGTGCCAGAGAAACCTGACATTTGATGCAGGGATTTGATACAGTTCCACATGGGAAACTATTCATTAAATTGGAGAAGATGGGGATTAATATGAGAACTGAAAGGTTGATAAGGAATTGTTAAAGGGGAGTCTACAGGGGGTCATACTGAACGGTGAGTTGTCAGGCTGGAGGGAGGTTACTAGTGGAGTTCCTCAGAGATCAGTCTTGGGACCGACTTATTCAACACTTTTATTAGTGACTTTGGCACAAAAAGTGGGAGTGTGACACAAAGCTGGGAGGGATTGCCAATATGGAGGAGGACAGGAAAAACATACAAGAAGATCTGCATGACCTTGAAAGCTGGAGTAATAGAAAATGGGATGAAAATCAGTAGTGCAAAATTATGTACTTAGGGACTAACAATAATTTTTGCAATGAGCTGGGGACTTATCAGTTGGAAGTGACAGAGGAGGAGAAAGACCTACGTGTATTGGTTGATCACAGGATAATTATGAGCTGCCAATGTGATGTGGCCGTAAAATAGGTTAATGCAGTCCTAGGATGCATCAGGCGAGGTATTTCCAGTAGACACAGGAAAGGATTAGTACTTCTGGCCTTAACGTCTGTGAGTCTATAAACTGCGCTTTGTGTTGCACAGACACTGATGGAGATCAGGGGCCCCATCGTGCTGCACATGGCAGAGAACCTGACTGAGATCAGCACCCCCATTGTGCTGGGCACTGCACAGACAGAGAGGGACAGTCCTTGCCCCAAAGAGATCACAATCCAAGTAGACAGTGGGTAGGAGGAAAACACAGAGGGGCTGTGAGTTCCCCAAGGTCACCAAGCAGGTCAGTGACAGAGCCAGGAACAGACCCTGGTAATGCCAGAGCCCCGTCATCCGCAGCTTGGAAAGGTCTCCAAACCCCATTGTATTAGGCTGCAGGAAGAGGTGGGTTTTCCATGGATGCACAGGCTGTCTTGGCAGGGCAGCTCAGCTGCAGTCTCTGCACATAGCTGGGGGGTTGTCCCCTGGGTCAGGAGAAGTCAGTGTCCAGTCCTATGGGGCTGTGCTCCTGGATCATACTTCCAACACTCACTGCTGCCCCTCCATTACCAGCTGCACTGTTCAGCCAACCCCAGGCCTCAGTGAGGTCACTGTCGTACCCTCCCCCCCGCAAGCCTTCAAACTGGGACATGGTGCACCAGTGCCAATCAGAGTGCACTAGTGTAAATTCTGTCTATACTAAGGGTTTGCAACAGTGCCTAAAACACCAGTGTGGCAGAGACCTTCAGTACCCAAAACAGCAGTACAGTGGCACTAGAATTGGGATCTATTTCTAGCTCTGTCACTGATAGCCTGGGTGACCTTGGACGCATCAATATTTCTCCTCCCAAATTTAGACTTTTTACCCAGCTGCGCACTCACTGGGATCTGCTCTCTCTCCAGAGCTGCTCACCACTAAAATCTGTGTGGTGTCACCAGAGCTAAGGTAGTTCAGCTCTGGAATAGTCTTACAAGGGTGGCCGTGGAGTCTCTTTCCCTGGAAGTTTTTAAGAACAGGTAGGACAAACCTCTGTCGCAGATAATCTACATACACTTGGTCCTGCCTCCGTAGAGAGAGCTGGACTTGACAACATCTTGAGGTCCTGTCCAGTACTACATTTCTATGATGCTATGAAATATATATGTATAAAACACAACACACTTAATAAAACCCACCGCAACATAATGTCAGGCAATTGAGAGAAAAAAAAAAAAAACACAAAAAAAACGCCCAAGGCATAAAATAACAATACAAAGGAAAAGAAAACAACACAATGCTAACTAATACACCCTACGACAATATTACTCAGTGAAAAAGAGCTCATCTCAAACCAACAAAACACAGGCACTAAACATGCTGAGGCAAAACAATGCACCATAAAACTATGCAACACAACATGGTGCAATCACAGTTCCAAATGGCACCATGCAAAAGAGATCAGCATTGAGCAGGACACAGCACAAAACAGAATTATTTCAATGTAGGCATGGAAGTGATCTTGACAGATTGTCTACTCAAGCCTCCTGTGATGAGTCAGGATGAAATATCCCTAGACATTCCCAGACTGGTGTACCTGTAACCTGATCTTAAAGACCTCCAATGAAGGAAATTCCACAACCTCCCTTGGAAGCCAATGCAATGTTAACACTCTCCAAAAGAACGCTGTACAAACACAAGCTGGGCTTGGGGTTAAGGGGAGAGGCAAGAATTCAAACAATCTGGGTTCAGCTCCCAGTTTTGCCCCAAATTCTCCATGCAAACTTGAGCAAATTACATCAGCTCTTTGAGCTTCAGTTTCCCCATCTGTAAAATGGAGAGCAGCCGCCCACCATTTGCCTATTTAGCCTTTGAGCTTTTTGTGGCAAGGACTCTCTGTCACAGTGGGCATGTCTACACTGCAGTTAGACACCGGCAGCTGGCCCGTGCCTGCTGACTTGGGCTCACATGGCTCAGGCTGCGGGGCTGTTTAATTGTTGTGTAGATGTTCCGGCTTGGGCTGCAGCCCAAGGTCTGGCACCCTCACAACTCGAGGGTCATAGAATATCAGGGCCAATCCCCAACTAAATCCCCAAATGGCCCATTCAAGGATTGAACTCACAACCCTGGGTTTAGCAGGCCCTTTGCCTGAGCCTTGTGAGTCTGAGTCAGCTGACATGGGCCAGCTGTGGGTTTTTCATGGCAGGGTAGAGATACCCTTGGTGTCTGTTCAGCACCTGTCACAATGGGGACCCTGATCTTGGTCAGTGTCTGTGCAGAACCCTGCACAACAAGGTCCCTGCTCTCTGTAGGCGTCTATGCAGTTCCTGGCACAACGAGTGCCCCAAACTCGGTCAGGGTTTGTGCAGTGCCCGGCACACTGGGGGACCTGATCTCAGGCAAGGCCTGTACCACGCTCAGTACGATAAGAGCCCTGATCTCAGTCAGACACCTGAAGAGAAAAGCAGGAAGATTTTCAAGAATTTGATATCAGTATTTCAGAACTGAGGAGAAAATGGTGCTCAAAGTAAATATTTCCCAATATAAGGGATAAGCACCAACATCTGAGGAGATTTTATGTCACCATTCAACCGTTCAAGAGAAAAAAAAATGGGAAATCTGAGGGGATTACACAGCAATATTCAATCAACAACAGAATGGGAGGGATTCCTCCTGCCTCACATTCACATGGCAGGCAGGGAGCTCTGGGTAGATGTGGCTTTCACAGGGGAAAGGAGTGGGGCTGGAGTCAGAAGGTCACTGGCTGTGGGGAGGGGCTGGCAGTGGGGTCTGAGAATGTGACTAGCAGGCAGGGGGCTGGAGGGACCTGCTGGATTGGGCAGGGTGGGGGAGGGGAAGTAGCTAGGACTGGGAAACCTGGGCCATCTCCATGGGGGATGCTTTCTTCTCCCTTCCCTTCCTGGGCCTTTCCATGCCCTGTTGCCAGCTGAGAGTGGCCCCTGCCCCACAGCCCAGAGGTATCCCTGTCTCAGGGCTCTCCCAGTCTCTGCCCATTAACCCTCTTCCCAGTTCAGAAATCACTCAGGGGAACGATTTCCCACCTAAATAAGGACAAATCACTGCCGGTAGAAATGGGGGGGAAACACCCCAAACCTGAGATTGGAACTGGTCACTGGAGAAGTGGAGAGAAAATGAGGCACAATCAGGGAGGAGAACAGGGAACTTCTCAGGGATTGGAGGGAAAAGGGGGGGGGTCACCCTGGCTGTTGCTCGTTGCTCTCTAGGGAGAAGGGGGGCAGGGCTGGAGAGGATGGGGGGGTCCCCACGGGAGGGGGCAGCGGTAAATCCGAGGGGATCTCAGCCCCCCCTTCTCTCCCCGCTCCTCGGGGGTCACCGGATCTTCTCCCCCCCCATGTCCGGGCTGCACAGACATTTTCCATCCGCCCCTTTCCCAGGTCTCCCCCGCGCCCGGCCCCACGCAGGGACCCCCGTGGGGCCCCAGGGCAGAGCCTGGCCGGGCCGGGGGCGTTGGGCTCCTGCGGGGGCAGCAGCTCCGAGCCCCCCGCGGGCGCTGCCCCCAGGGAGCAGATCCCGGCGCTGCGAGATGCCGGGTCCCCCCCACGGACACTGGGGCAGAGTCACCGCCCGGCCCCGCCCCCGGGGCTCGCTCCGGTACCTGGAGGCTGCAGCGCCGCAGCGGGGCGGGCAGAGCCCGGCGCGGCCCCAGCGGTTAAGGAAGGTCTCCCCGGCTCAGTCGGAACCTCCCTTGTGGGGGCACGTGCCCGCTGCTCTGGGAAACAGCGCCTCTGCGAGCTCTGCCTCTGCGCATGCGTAACTCTGCCCCCCCCCCGCGATCTGCGCATGCCCAGAGCAGGGAAACACGGCGGGGTCCCATCTGTCCCTACACCAGCCTGTGTTGACGGGGCAGAGACAAGCGCTCATGCGGCGCAAAACTCTTCTCCGACCCCGGGAGAGGCTCCAACGGCCCCGCACGCGTTCGCAGTCAGGTTCGTCCTCCCCCTGCGCAACGTCACTTCAGTTCCCTGGAGACTCAGGAACTACATCTCCCAGCCTGCCCCGGGGGGCGCTTCCGCCCTCTGCTGTGTAGTGGCACACACAGCTCTCACTCCCGATGTGCTACTTTGGGTGCACGGAGCAGGCTCACTCGAACTGAGCATGCCCAGTAACCTTCGTTGTAGCCACTGCCCTCTCTCTGCCCTTACTTCTACTTACGATTTGCTGCCTCCTCTTTGGGGGGGTTTAAAAGGATTAAGGGGGGCAAATCACAGCGGGGGGCTGTCAGGGTCTGAGCAGGGGGCAGAATTTTACTGGCCTGGGGGGTTCAAGCTACTGTAGCTAGCGGCAGAAGAGGGGCTGAAGGGCAAAAATCGTTAGGAAGCAGATCGGGATTGTTTTTGACCACATACCCCATTCAGCAATGGGGGGGGGGCGAGTCCAGGAGCCGGTGCCGGGCAGCGGGTCACTTGCGGTCCACCACCCCACGAGTGTCCGATCCAGAGACACCCGCGTGTCCCCGCGCCCGGGTCTGAGACAGTCCCTACCCCCCGGGGTGTGAGCGCCAGGTGCCGCTGTTCTCCTGGACAATGCAGCTTGTGCCAGTATCCTGGGGGCGGGGCTCTGGCGCAGACCATATGCTGCTGCTGCCCCCGTGTGACCCTGGAGTCCGGGTTGAGCAGCTGCTGCTCCCCGGGTCTGTGTGCGGGGGAGCCCGGTATTAACCCCTCCGTGCCCGGCCGGGGGGGGGCTTTCTCTAGCTGGGACCCGCCCCCTGGGCAGCCCTGGGCTCTGCCAGGTGTACCAGCCCCTGGGCGATAGCCCCCCAGGGGCGCTGGGGCCGGGCAGGAAAGTGACTCTCCGCCCGGGGGAACCTGGGAGAAGCCTCGGAGCTGCCTCAGCCCCAGTGGAGCTGCAGCAGGATCTGCCCCCGGCCCCGCTGGGATTGAGGGGGGCAGAGACGGGGCCCGGCGGGGGTGGTCCCCTGTGGGGGGAGGGGGTGTCGGGCAGGGAGGGGAGAAGCCGGAGGTGCGGAGGGGGGAAGGTCAGTGGGACGCGGGGGGGGGGGGGGGTTTGAACTGTCTCTGTGCAGCCAGAAAATCCCCGGGGGAGAAGTGGCGGGCGGGGGAAGGGGGGTTAATTGGATCCGGTCCCTGCTTGTGCCACTTGCCTCTTACACCCGATACAAATTCTCTCTAGTTCTTCCCCTTTCCTCTCTCAGTATCTCACACGTGGCTATAAAATCCGGGGAGATTCCCCTGTAATGAGCATCTCTCTCGTCTCCCCTGATTTCCCCCGGTCTCTCCATAATTCTCAAATGTCCATTTAAAATCTTTCCGATGTGGGGGATTTTCCCACCCATTTTATCTGCAGCGATTTGTCCTTCTTTAGGTGGGAAATTGTTATTCCCCAAAACATGGCTGCCCCTGAAGTGGGGATGGGATCAGATGCCCGTTCTCTGCCAGGGCGGGGAAGGGAGGTGCAAGTGTCCCCCATGGGAAATGCTTGGACCCTGGTTTCCCAATCCCAGTTGCTGCTCCCTAACTACCAACACAGTTGCCCCCAGCCCCTGGTTACCGGTCACTTGCCCATCTGCCACTGCTGCCCCCTTCCCTCATCCAGGGAGCCTTCCAGCTCCCCTCCCCCTCCCTTGCCCTCTTAAAGCAGCTCTTCAAAGGGCTCCCTGCTGCCCATGTCAATGTAGTGGTGGGAACTATCACTTTCTGTTTATGTATTGGACAGTCCTATAAAATTCAGTCAAACAGTCCCCCTTTTCCCTTTAGTTATTTAATAGCAATATAAAATCCCCTCAGATCTTGGTGTTTTTCTCTCATGTTGTCAATTGTGTAGTTATGACAGGTATGCTCTGGAAATCTCAAAGATTCATATAAAATACTCTAGACATTTGCACCACTTTTTCTCTAGTTGTCTATTTCTAATTGAATATGCCCTGAGATTTTCCCCTGTCTCTCTAATCATAAAATACTAAGAAAATCTCAGATTTACACCTTTTCTCAGATTCTTGAACATGGATATAAAATGTTTGCAAATGTTGCCTATTTCCTCTCTATTCATTTAACAGATATTGATGTGAAATACACTCAGATTTTACCTCATATCAACAGCTGATATAAAATCCCTCTGATTTTCCACTTTCCTTTCTATAATTTGCAAAAATAGATCCAAAATCCCTCAGATTTCCACCCTTTCTCTTTCATTTCTGAACATTGATCTCAAATCTCAGGTTTTCCCTCTGTCTATGTCATGAGTAAATGTCAATTAAAAATTCTCTTGGGTTTGGGGCTGTTCCCCATGTTTCTAAATCCCAGCAACTTCTCCTTTCTTGGGGGGAACCTGTTGCCCTGAGTCGTTCTCCATCCTGGAGGTTGCAGGGGATTAAATTGCCCAGTGATTATCTTTCCCCTCTCCTTTGAGAATCATTTCTTCCCTCCTTTATCTCTGTTAAAAGGTTTGCCAATGAAAGAGACCAGCCACATATTTAATACACATCAAAGCCAGAGGCCTCCCCCTGTCTGGGGTATCAGTGGTTCCCAGCTGGTAACAGGAGAGTTGGCTGGACCCTTTACTTTTCTCCAGCTGGCACGGGCTGAGGAGGTTGCTCTGCGTGCAGCGTGGGTCCAGAAGTTTCCCAAACCCCATGACAAATGGTCTCTGTGAGGGGCTGCTTCCCACAGTGCTAAGATGTAGCCACCTCCAGAGTGGATCCATGGTGGCCATTATTTGCTAGTGACAGGGCATGGAAATTTCTTACCTATTTTGGACCTCCAGGCTTTCCATTCTCCTGTTAAAGAAGCATCCCCCAGGGCTCCCTCTGCCTGTGTGAGTGGCCAGCAGGGGGCGGTGATAACTTTCTATCCACTTATCAGACACTATGAGGTAACACTATTGCTAGGCGGGTGCAGGAGGGTCTGTGTGGGGAGATTACAGCTGGAGCTGAAGGGGCATTGTAGTGGGGGGAGGCCTCTGGGTGGCTGGGCAGGGGGTACCCTAGTCAGGTTGGTGGGTTCTGGAGGTTTGGGGTTTTGGGGGGTTGGTTCTGATGTGCCCAGCCCTGCGGCTTTGGGTCCTGGAGGTGGGTATCGCTGAGGGTCTGTTGGCTGCAGAACAGTGAGGATGGGTGTCTCTTGGGGAGGCAGGGTTTGGGGTTAGAGGGAGCCTGGTGCTGTGCCAAGGGCTCTCTGGGCTTCCACCACTGGCTCCTGGGATCGTTGCCATGTCCAGTGCACAGAGCTGGGGGGGGGGGGGGCGGACTCCCGGGCTCTAGGTCAGGGGCTGCCAGGGAAGCAGCATGAGGCGTCCTGCTGTAAAGCATCAGCGGGTGCTGCTGGGGGGAGGAGGGGATCACAGGCAAACGGGTCCTAGACAGGAGAGTGGGGGACTCCCAGGCAGGAAGTGAGGGACTGAGCGCCCAGTGCAGGGTCCTTTTGGGGGGTTCTCTGGCCATTTTGGGGGCTCTTGGTGCACGGAATCCTTTTGGCTGGTAATAAATGTCTGGTGAAGGTTCCCTGACCAGTGGGGCTCTGAGGGCTATCTGGGGTCCCTGGCCAGGGACTCTTGGGGCTGGGTCCCAGGGAATATTTGGTTTGACCCTGGTTGGGGGGTCTGGGCTCTGGGTACTGGGGGGTGTCTGGGGGCTGTTCCTGACCTCGCTCTTTCTCCCTGATCAGCTTGTGCCAGAATCCTGGGGGCATTTCCTGTCCATGCCCAGTCACCGTGATAACTTTCTATCCACTTATCAAACACTGTGAGATGAAAGCACAGATTTTGCTTTTCTCCTCTCTTGAAAACTGCAGGAACTTCTGGTTCCATTGGGAAATTTCCTGCCCCCCAGTCCTTGTCCTAGATCTGAGGGGCGAGGGAGGTGGGAAGGGGGTTAGCACTGCCACACAATGGTCTCTTCCACAGCATTCTGGACTCATTCTTTCTGAAATCTGGTTTCACTGAGACCACTGTTAATCCAGAGTCACTGCATGGAAAGACAAGGAGTGACTCCAGATGGCCAGTGGGGCAAATGAGATCAGCAATTCTCCCTGTGAGGAGGGGCTCTCATTAGCTGCTCTCCCCAGAGAGCTAAAGGAGGGAAGCTGCTCAAACGCTCTGTCCCTCTCTGCTCAGGATATTGGGGTTCAGCTTCCTGGGTCAGATGCTGCAGCCTCCATTGTGATCTGGGAGACCAGGCTTAGCAGCTGCTGCTCCCACAGCAGGGTTCTGTGCTGGGATGTGACCTTTTAACTAAAGCTTCTTCTCTGCCCACCCAGGTGATGACTTTCTCCAGCTGGTACTAGCCCCCTGAGGCACCCCTGGACCCTGTTAATAGTAAATTCTGAGCCAGAGACTCCAGGTAACTAAAAGAAATGAAGGGAAAATGCTGGGGTCTGGCATTAAAATGACTCTATGCAAACATCTTCTCCCCTCCCCACCCCCATGGTAATTTCTCCTCCCATTAGCAATTGCAGGAGCAAATCCAGCCATGGGGAGCAAACAATCCAGGAATGGGATTTTCCTACCAGACGGGCAGGGAGAGGGGACAGGGAAAAGGAGATAGAAGAAGAAAGAGAGACTGAAAGTGGCCATGGGAGAGAAGAGTTTTGAGAGAGATTTCCAGATCTCTAATCTGCCCAGACAGATGTATTACTGCACCCCTGGGTAGAGTCACTTTCCTGTGGACAAGATGAGGATCAGACAGAAGAAAACCCAATTCCTGACCCCATATCCCTCCTGCTGGGGTGTGGCTCCTGTAAGGTCAGTGTTAGAGGGAATTGTCGAAAGTGACTCCTTTGGTTCTGCCAGACCAGGGCTGCACCAAGCGGTTAGGTCCCCAGACACAGTGCCCGGGGGGCATCTAGGTGCCCCTTGCTTGGGGCTCTGAGGGCTGCTACTAACCAAGTTACAGGAGGTTAAAAATCTGTCTCTGGGCTTAGCCTGGCAGGAGGGGCCAGGTCTACACTGTAATAAAAAGATCAAGCATTTTCCCAGCATGGCAGAATCTAGGATGTCTGTCTGCAGGGAAAGGGCCTGGGGAAATTGTGATGTGAAATTAACGAAAGTCTGTTCTGAAACCTCCACAACTGCCCTTTTCACCCAGACAGGCTGCAGAATGATGTCCATGTTTCGCTCCTGCTGATCCCAGCCTCCCATGGGACAGGGAAGAGAAATGGCTGCAGAGGAGCCAGTTCGAGTAGAGATTATTGGGGGGTTCCTGGTGGGTTCCTGCAGGAGGGAGAGGGGCAGCAAATACATCGGAGATGGGAAGGTTTGCACAGTTTGGTTTGGAGGTTGGAGTGGGCAGGAAATGCACAGGGTGGAGAAATGGAGGAGGACAGGGTGTGGCAAACCTGCTGGGAGTTGTTTAATAACAGGCCTAGATTTTAGGAAAAGACCCATGAGGTTTGGAGGAGGAAATGACCTAATTTCTAAAACAGAAAATAACCCACCTACATGGAGCTGGGAAATCTGACCAGACTCAGTGCTGGAGCCTGACCTGACTAACCAGCGGCTGCTGTGAGATATGAAGGGGGCACTCACCAGTCAGGCTAGGGGAGAGTCCCCTCCCTTTATATCCAGCTCCTCACAATGAGTGTGTTGGGCTTACTACCTGGGACCTCTCCCTGGACCCAGCTAGGGGCTCCATCTCCTGTATCAATCTGTGGCTAGTAGGTGTGTGATGGATCTGCTGGGAGAGATAAGGGGCTCTCTCTTCATCCCCTCACCCTGGTGTTTCCTGGATGCTCTGAATGGGGTGGGGGTGGGACTCTGTTGACTGCGATCCACCAAGAGCTTCCATTTGATTGGCTCCTCTCCCCCATGAATAGTGGGGCTGTGAGTGGGGCAGGAGGTAGAGAGTGTTGGAGTCTTGCTCTTTCAGGGGCCGGTGACCTTCAAGGAGGTGGCTGTGTATTTCACCAGGGAAGAGTGGGCTCTGTTGGACCGCACTCAGAGAGCCCTCTACTGAGACATCATGCAGGAGAACTATGAGAATGTGACCTTGCTGGGTAAGGGTTACTGTCCCCTCGGTTCTTGGAAGGGGAAATGAAGAGATAAGGTTCACACCAGCCCCACAATGCCACCTCTACTCTGTCTTGTTTCAGCATCACCCCAATATGCCAGTGACACACACTACCAGAGACCCTCCCCTGCTGTAGAGCACTTTGGGAACAGAGCACAGGAGCAGTATCACACAGTGTCAAATCTCCTGTTTGCTCAAGTAAACCTGGGGGTTAGGTCCAGCCTAACGAACAGAAGGTTCCTACCCCCGTCCTTCTCTCAAACCCTGAGCCTACTCCACCAGGACCAGAATGTGCTTGGGTGTAACAAGCAGGCTGCTGGTCCAGGGTTACTTATCATACGTACACTCAGTGTGTCCTTGAATGCTGGCTGGGGGTATCCAGACAAGGGAGCTCCATCAGCAGAACATTTTATTTCACACAGGATTACAGATGACACAACTCCTCGGTGATCTGGATTGCACCCCAGCATGTGAAAATGGCCTAAGTTGGTAGTGAAACTTTTTAAGACATGGAGAGTCTTGCTCCCCCATCTGTGACGTTATTGACATAAACTGGGACCGTATAGACAATTGTTGCAACCAAGGTCCTGTAGTGGCACGCAAATCTTGTATAAAGGGGGTCAAATGGGGTGTCTAGGACAAGGTTATGATTTACTGGTTATGATTATGCTGTCTATATGTGTGTATCAGTTTTGTAGTTGAAGTTATGAATATTGGCTCTATACTGTCTGTATGGCAAACTTATGCTATGCTGCTGGGTGACATCCCAGACAAGCTGAGATTAGCTCTGCCTAGCCTGCTTGATGGCCCATTAAGGACCATCAGCAATACAATGGACCCATTGAGAGAAGGCAGATACGCCTTGTAACTGAGCAAAGTATGCAGGGACTGGCCCATGTGACTCCAGACTCCATTTTGCTGTAATTTTCCACAGTAAGAACAAAGAGGTGTTCTTACACCTGGAAAAGAGTATATAAGGCTGATGCCTCATCTCCATCTGGTCTTCAATCCTGCTTCATACCTCTGGAGGAACTTTGCTACAAGCTGAAGCTTTGAACAAAGGACTGAGGACCCATCCCAGCGGGGGATGTATTCCAGAGACTTGATTTGAACCTGCAGTTTATTCCATCGCTGCTGCAAGCCTGAACCAAGAACCTTGCCATTACTGTATGTAATTGATTCCATTTAACGAATTCTAACTCTCATCTCTATCTTTTTCCTCTTATGAATAAACCTTTAGATTTTAGATTCTAAAGGATTGGCAGCAGCGTGATTTGTGGGTAAGATCTGATTCGTATATTGACCTGGGTCTGGGGCTTGGTCCTTTGGGATCAGGAGAACCTTTTTCTTTTACTGGGGTATTGGTTTTCATAACCATTTGTCCCCATAACGAGTGGCACTGGTGGTAATACTGGGAAACTGGAGTGTCTAAGGAGATTGCTTGTGAGACTTGCGGTTAGCCAGTGGGGTGAGACTCTTAGTCTGGCTGGTTTGGTTTGCCTTAGAGGTGGAAAAAACCCCAGCCTTGGGCTGTAACTGCCCTATTTGAGCAATTTGTCCTGAGTTGGCACTCTCAGGTTCCGCCAGAACCGCATTGTCATACCATCACCATGTGTGATAGCCACAATCCCTCTTATCTGCAGGCTCCTTGGATTTTTGAGTCCCTCATTCCCAAAGTCACATGACCCCGATTCTTATTTTTCACATTCTGCTTTTCCAGACTAGTTAGAGTCTGTTGCTCCTGAATCATAGCTTCTCATTTCCCAGTGTTCTCGACACCCAGGGATTTTCCTACTCCCTCCCATTACACTGGACTCACTCGATTCCCTAGTACATAAGAACGGCCACACTGGGTCAGACCAAAGATCCATATATCCTAGTATCCTGTCTTCCGACAGGTTTCAGAGAGGTAGCTGTGTTAGTTTGTATCAGCAAAAAGAACAGAAGTACTTGTTGGCACCTTAGAGACTAACAAATTTATTTGGGCATAAACTTTCGTGGGCTAAAACCTACTTCATCAGATGCATGCAGTGACCAATATCGGGTGCCCCAGAGGGAATGAACAGAACAGGTGATTCATCTTTCCCAGCTTATGGCAAACAGAATTTAGGGACACCATCCCTGCCCATCCTGGCTAATAGCCTTTGATGTACCTATCCTCCATGAATTTATCATGTTCTTTTTTGAACTCTGTTATAGTCCTGGTCTTCACAACATCCTTTGGCAAAGAGTTCCACAGGTTGACTATGTGTTGTGTGAAGAAATCCTTCCTTTTGTTTGTTTTAAACCTGCTGCCTATTAATTTAATTGGGTGATTCCTAGTCCTTGTGTAATGAGGAGTAAATAACACTTCCTTATGTACTTTCTCCACACCAGTCATGATTTTATAGACCTCTCTTATATCCCTCCTTCATCTCTTTTCCAAGCAGAAAAGTCCCAGTCTTTTTAATCTCTCCTCATATGGAAGCTGTTTCATACCCCAAGTCAGATTTTTTGTTTTCCAACTCCAATATATCTTTTTTGAGACGGGGCCAACCACTTCTGCTACAGCATTAAAGATGTGGGTGTACCATGGATTTATATAGAGGCAATATGATATTTTTTGTCTTATTTTCTATCCCTTTCTTAATGATTCCCAACTTTCTGTTTTCTATTTGACTGCCGCTACACATTGAGTGCATGTTTTTAGAGAACTATCCACAGTGACTCCAAGTTCCCTCTCTTGAGTGGAACCAGCTAATTTAGACCCCGTCATTTTATCTGTATAGTTGGGATTATGTTTTCCAATGGGCTGCACTATGTGTTATCCTGACATCTAGTACTGCTGAGATCCTGCATTCAGTAATATCCCTGCCCTTCCTGTTCCCTTTCTCCACTGAACCCCACCAGCCCATGCTTACTGTTCCCAGCTTCCCCAGGACTCTCTCATTGTCTCTGGACCTGTCTGTCAGCAAGAAGCAGTGCCAGGGAGACTTGCCCTCTCTCTGGAGTCTTCGATTTCTGGGACGTGGATTTAATTTCTCGGTGTTTTAAGAGACTCTTTGCAATTGAGTGTCTGTGACATTAACCACAGTACAGTCTGGAGTGTTGAACAGCTGTGTCCCCTCAGTTCCCCAGGCTGGGGTGCCTTTTACACTGCTTTACTGCGAGAGCAGCCACTCCTGGGCAGTTAACACACAGTCTCCAGCATATAACTCGCTCCCAGCTACACAGTACTGTGTGCTGCTAGTCAGCCACTCACGAATTACAGTACACCACAGGAGAACCCCAGAAAATTCTCTGGTCCCAGACTTTCCACCAGAAATGTTCATCTTGCACCATCCAGCACACTACTGAACAATGCAAGCTCATATGAAGTCTGTCATTTTATCAGTGGAAAATGACATGCACCAGTCTTGTTATCCTAAATGGAGTTTCCAACACACTTTAATCCAAACACACTGGTTAGATGAAACAGTTAAGCAAGATTTTTAACTACGAAAAAAATTTTTTAAGTGACTACGGATAATGAGGCATAAAAGTCAGAATTGTTTACAAAAGAAATGCAAGATACAACACAAACTAAAGTCTAACTTAACAAACTAAAATGGATTCAAAGCAAATGTTTCTCTCACCATATGCTGAGACAGGCTGGCTTTCCTTTCAGCCAGGACTCCCCCTAACCTGCCCTTGCCACCCAAGTTCAGTTCTTCAGGGCAGAGGTAAAGGGGAGAGAGAGAGAGTCTCAAGCATTTTCCTCACCTCTTTTTATAATTCAGTCCTTTGTACTAGAAACAACTTCAGTTCTCAGCTCAGTCATAGTGACAGACTATCTGTTGTAGAGATGAGCTTCAAGTGGTCCCTGTGATGGAATGTTAATGTCTTCTTCACACCTTCCCCCTGATGGAGAATGGCTATTTGACCAGCTGTTTGCCTTGCTGTCTCTGAGGAACTGGTCTGTGTGTTCCCCAGAATTGTAATTTTTTCAGTAATATCATACAGTAAAATCTCATAACTTTACATACAGTGTTGCTACCCATTTTAACAGGAGGATAATATTCAGTAGATTATGCGATTTCAAGTGATACTTCACAAACCATACTGTGTACAAAATTGATCATAGTTTTCTAGAAGAGTGAACATAGGGGTACAGACTGACAGTGTCTGTGTGTGTGTGTTCCAAGCAGATATGTGGGTATTTCAATCCCTCATAAGCACAGTGTTCAGCATCTTCAAGGACCTGGGGAACTGGTCCTGGGAATTCACTGATTTACTAAGTGTGACACCGTATGGAATTGTGAGACACTTTAATAATAATGTAATACCAATATGATGAAATTGCAATGAATCATGCTAGATATGCCCTGTAAAGTGTCAGTGAAAGTGCTATGATTTTCCAAGTATGATGATTTTGTTTCTATGTTTGTATCACCTTTGCATTGTGAGTTATAGATACATAGGGTATATCTGTATTTCCAGACTTGTGCAGTGTTTCTGGGTGACACCCCCAGACATATTGGCATCGTCACTGCCTAGCCTGTTCGCTGGCCCATCAAGGGTCATCAGCTGTACAATGAGCCCATGGAAAGGACCAACGGGATACACCTATTGAGTCAGCAAGACATGCAGGGGTATGCCCGTGTATTGAGAACTCCAAGGCTTTTCCATGCTATGTGCTGTGAACCTTGTGTTTGGGACACAGGAAGTACAAGCCTCATGGCAAAGGGAATATAAAGGGCAGCTGCATCATCTCCATTTTCTATTTAATCCCTCTTCCTACCTCTGGAGCAACTTCTCTACAAACTGAAGCCTTGAACAATGGACTGAATTACCCATCCAAGCTGTGGATGTGTTCCAGATGGACTTTCAAGTCAGCAACTCACCAGTACTGCTAAGAACCTGATATATCAATTTCTGAATGTATCTGTTCTTTCTTTCTTTGTTATAAACCTTTAGTGTAGATGCTAAAGGATTGGCTGACAGCATGGTATTTTGGGTAAGTTCCAAACCTATACTCGCCTGGTAATGTGGCTGATCCTTTGGGGTCAGAAGAACATTTTGTTTATGTGACCAGAGTTTTTAAATAACCTCTCACTGTACTGGGCCTAGGTGCTGATTGGGAGTCAGAGAACTGGAATGCAATAAAGGGGGCCGTGGGATTTCTTTTTTCAGCTTCACGACAACCAGTGTGGGTGATCAGAAGCACAGTTTGCGACTGGTCAGTGCGTTTAAGTTCAGTGTTAACTGCCAGATTTGGGAGCATATGCTATCCCTTTTTTAGCCTGCCCTGACTTTAGCATTTTCAGTCAGGACTTCCCAAGCCACATCAGGTCACACTAAGTACTGAAGTTAAATTAATAGAATGTTTTTTATGACAAAGTCTTAGCAATCAACTGAACTCCTTTCTTTTCTTTTATCTGAGCAGGGTTTCAAGTTTCCCAACCGGATGTGCTCTCCCAGCTGGAACAAGGGGAAGAGTCATGGGTCCCAGACCTCCAGAGTTCAGAGGAAAGAGAGATCCTGAGAGCTCCCTGCACAGGTGAGGAAACATTAAACCAACTTAGAATCTGTAAGTGCCTGAAGGAAACATCTGGGATGCCCTACAAAGCCCTTGGGAAGTCTCTCAGTTCATTATTGTCCCTAGAAGGGGTCAGGGTAAATATAGCTCATGGCTTCCTGTAGATCCTAGCAGACACCAAGTAGTAGCTTCCTCCATTCGCCCTGCGAATTTGGATGGGATGTGAAGGCCGAGATGATCCCCTCCTCTCTCCTACTTGGGGGAGGAGTTGGGGGGAGTTCAGTTCCTGATTTTTATTTGACCTCTCTCCAGCACTTGTTTTGGTTTGGTCTTCCCCTTTCCATCCTTCTTTGAGGTTCCTATCTGTATCACAGCAGGTGATGCAATGGTATGTGAGAAAGAGGAGCAGAATTCTCAGCTGGAAAATATTGAGCAACTGGATAAACACAGAGAATTATTGCAAAGATTGAAAAGGAATGTGTCCAGGAGTAATGAGTAGGGAAAATCCTGTGAGATTCAGGACAGACCAGAGAGAGAGCAGGGAAATTGGCCAGGGGAGAAAGTGTGTAAATTGATTTCCAGTTGGGGAACTCAGAAGGACCTCAAGGAAACCACAGCACAACAGGAAATACTCATGGGAAAGAGAAAAAATACATGCATTGAGTGTGGGAAAAAGTTACGTGACTACTCAGCGCTTATAAAGCATCAGAGAATCCACACAGGTGAGAAACCGTATGAATGCAATGAGTTTGGAAAATGCTTCACTCGAAGATCATCCCTTTTTGAACATCACAGAATCCATACAAGGGAGAGGCCCTATGAATGCCGTGAGTGTGGGAATAGCTTCTCTTGGCACTCAGTCCATGTTATCCACCAGAGAATCTGCAAGGGAGATCAACACCATAAAAACCTCTAGGGCTATCAATACTTTCTTTTCTTTTATACTTTTCCTGATTCCCACATAGTAACTTTTAAAGCTGTTTGAACGGTTTACAGCACCGTTATCCCTCAGCTTGTCCAGATGAGGGGCCCATTTTTGCCTTTTGCAGTTTGCCCTGTTTTGAAGTGGACCTATTTGTCTTTTCTATCTACTCCATTGTCCCATGAGTAATTCAAGTTTGCCCTTCCTATCAGGAATCAGGGAGCATCACATTTATACCATTCCTCCTATTGCAAAGTTATTGTTAGAGTCACAAATTATACAGATTATATCATTGCCAATTATTCTCACATTGCTCTGGGTTGTACTCAAGAATTATGTTGGGAACTTTTCAAATTATATTTAAATGAAGAGGAGCAGGGGCAGAAAAAAGTGTCATTTCAGCCTCTGTGATACTGGAAGGTGATGGGGTGACTCAGAGATTCCCTCCTTCCCCATCACTCCAGAACAGTTAACTCTGCATGACTCAGAGAGGAGGTATCTTCGTCACATTCCTCCACTTCTCAAAGTGTCATGTGATGACGATGTTTTGACTTCTTTAATCCTATATCAGAGTCACTATGAGTGGAGATGAAAGTGTCAAAGAGCTGGAAGGGGACTTCAAATGCATCCCAAACACAGTGTGATCATTTGGAGTTTAAATCCCAGGTTCCATCTATTGGTAAAGCCACTTCTGGCAAGGTGGCTGTTTTGTCCCCCATTATGGGGATGCTAGGATACTAAACATGTTGTAAATAACATAACGGACTATTGAGACAGTGCTGAGTGAAGCAGGCTTCAATGGATAAGAGGAGAATGTGATGGGAGACTCTCTTGTCCCTATTCTGAATAATCAGATGTAACCTGCTCTGGAATTTCACTATCAACTTCCATTGTCATGTATTCTGTCTCTCTGTGATGTGGGTTTCTATCTTTTCTGAAGGCTCTTTGGTCGCCCAATTAGATATTAGTTCAGTCTGATAGGATGTTGCTCAGATTTATTGGAGAATTTAAGACAAATGGCCTTTTGCTAAAGTCATCATTTCTCTTCAGCTTTCTTTTTCCCCCATCCCTCCATGATGACATGGAGAAAGTTCAAGTGCAATTCTGTCAACAGGAGAGAACTCTCCCATTTACTGGAGATGCTAATAAAGAATCAGTGGTGATTTAAAATCTCCTCTCGGATTTGTTGAACAACAGTAGAATCCCAACTAACTGAGGGAAGTGCATATGATCACAGTGTAGTTCAATTGTTTAAGTCAATATTGTCCCAGATGATCTGGGGAGAGAATTCCATGGTAAGTGATTTTGAATTAGGCAAAATGCCCATGTATTTGGTTCCAAAAGCATTTGTAACCCAGGCCCTACAAAAGATCTCCGCTAGATAATTCTATGGTGTGGGGAGTGGTCCCCTTCATGATGCAGATGTTCAGGAAGTAGACATGGGTTTTTGTTTAATTTATTCTTTGTGGGTGCTAAAAATGTGTATAATATGAAATCAGTGTTGGAAATCTAATAGCTGCAGAAAAATAGCTATTTTTGAATAAAATCTCCAGCTCTGGTAACGGGGTATGTCTACACTACGGGATTACTCTGATTTTACAGAATTCGATTTTTGGCAACAGATTGTATAAAGTGGAGTGCATGCGGCCACACTAAGCACATTATTTCAGCGGTGTGCGTCAATGTACCGAGGCTACCGTCGACTTCCGGAGTGTTGCACTGTGGGTAGCTATCCCATAGTTCCCGCAGTCTCTCCACCCATTGGAATTATGGGTTGAGCTCCCAATGCCTGATGGGGCCAAAAATTTGTCCCGGGTGGTTATGGGTAAATGTCATCAGTCAATCCTTCCTCCTTGAAAGCAGCAGCAGACAATCATTTCGCACCCTTTTCCCTGGATTGCCCGAGCAGACGTCGTAGCACAGCAACCATGGAGTCCATTCAGCCTTTTTTCACTGTCACCAAATGTCAACTGGATGCTGCTGACAGACACGGTACTGCAGCGCTACATAGCAGCATCCCCTTTGCAAGTTAGCAAAGACGGTTACTAGCCATCTGTACCGTCTGCTGCTTTGCAAGTTGGCAAAGATGGTTACCAGCCATACTGTACCATTTGCTGCTGTCATGGGTGCTCCTGGCCAGCCTCAGTGAGATCAGTCGGGGGCGCCTGGACAAAAATGGGAATGACTCCGCAGGTCATTCTCTTCTTCAAGTTTTGTCTAATGGAGAGTCAGTCCTCCCTAGAGTATCAGGCAAACCTACTAAAGAACCAGAGAGGCAAACGGCTGCTCTGGGTCAGAGCCTCAGACATCCTGCAGAAATAATGAGCTGCATGCCATTCTAGGAGGTGCCCCTACAACAACCCCACCTGGTGCTTCCCTCCTCTCCCACCCCTCCCAGGCTACCTTGGCAGTTATCCCCCCATTTGTGTGATGAAGTAATAAAGAATGCATGAATTTGAAACAACACTGACTTTATTGCCTCTGCAAGCAGAGATCAAAGGGGGGAGGGGAGGGCGGTTGGCTTACAGTGAAGTAGAGAGAACCACCATTCTGCACTTGCTCAGCCTATAGCTGAAAATGGGAATCTGTGATAAGCACTAGGATAGAAGCACAGGCAGGACTGAATCTCCATTTGTGACAAAAGCCATACAACAAGGTACCACTGGGAGTTGAACCCAGGGTCTCTTGTTTATTAGACAGGCACTTTAACCCGTTAAGCCATGGTGCCTACCTCATGGAAGTGTTTGCAACTGTTCCATTTGATGGTCCAGGACAACACCTGCAAATTCCAAAGTACAGACGTTCCCCATTTCCCTCAAGACTTGCAAGGAAGAACTGGCAGGCCAAGCCAGGATCTCCTGGTTAGTAGGAAGGCTCTTCAGCCAGCTCTTCCCAAACACCACTATCTTGAGGCCTTTTAACAGTCACTGCAGATGTTCACCACAAAAGAAACAAAGAGATGCCAAAATAGAGTTCTCCACTGCCTGCAGACATCAAACTATCAGGAGTTTTGTGCACAGAGAGGCCCCTGCTAGTGGAAAAAGGCTTTGATACAGACTCTTCTAACACAAGCCGTGGTCATATAGTGTTTAGCAATCTGTGTTGTGGCTTTAACATCCACAGATGCAAGTTCAGTTATGGGGACATTTTTCCTTCTCTCCACAGTTGTCTAGTTCCTCCTTTCAACACTTGTTACCAAAAAGACCTGTTTCTTTGGCAAGCAATGTACGGCTAGGCAAAGGCCGTCTTCTCCATTTCCTCAAAAATTGATCAAGCAGTTGGTAGAGGAGACACATTCAGTCAGGCACCACTGGGTGCTGGATCCTGAATCTCCTCTTTACTCAGCAGTTGTCTGTTAGGGGGCTTCCTTTCACCCCCTGCACTGGTTCTTGTCATGCAGGCAGAAATCAGGAGACCAGCAGTTGGAAGTGCAGGCAAAGCGATGTTTATTGGGTTAGTTTCAAGTAAGCATATCCATAGCTCCACATGCCAGCAGTGTGTGTTTCCCAGTGTTCTATTCCCAGCTCTAATGCTGCAGAGTCTTTACCCATTCCCCCTTCCTCTTTCTAAGCAGGCCCAAATAGGCGTGCAGTGCACAACCCTCGTCCTACCCCTTACAATTTATGGTCATATTCCCTTTTTGGAGGGTCACTAATCTGGGGCCTCCATGTCACCTATTTTGTGCCCGATGGGAGGGGTAAGAAGTGAGGTTGTGCAGTGTTCAAGGCCAGGCTGTTCTTTGGCTTTTAGTGTGTCTTATGACTCCCTCATCCACCTCCTTGCCCCTCCCAACTGGTTGCTTTACCTTGGTTTGAGAAAGGAGCCAGGCAGCCTTCCAGTGTATGCTCGTATATTACACTCCTATCACACCTAGTAACACTTTAACTCTATCCCTTCACTTTTCCATTATACTGACAAACCCATCTGACTGCCATAAACCCCCATGCCTGCCCCTAGAATCCCTGCTGGCTCACTGCTCGCCTCTTTGCCCACCCGCCTCTTGCCCACCCGCTCATCCCCGACTCGCCGCTTGCCCTCCCCCGCAAGTATAAAGCCTCATTCAAAGACCCAGGGGTCACTATATTACTGCACACAGCAGTCAATCAATGCAGTTGTAGATAAATCTCTTCATTATGCATTTTTATATAACTTTTATATGACTTTGTATTGAACCTTGGTAATATGTTATAGCGGGCCCTTAAGGTAGTATAATTAAGGTAAAAGAAAAATGTCTTTTTGCTAGAAGTAGAATAAGATTTCCCCCTCACTTTGTAATCAATTGCCCTGTTGAATGAATGAGGTGTGAATGAGGAAGGTGTGGAAGGCAGGCACTTCCAGACAGCTGCAACCCTTGGAGAGGGGCTGGGAGCCAGACCCAAGGAGAGCTTTGCCCAGGGCTGAGTGGGACAGAGTTTGGGTGCTGGGTGCAGGATCCGGGCTGGGGCATGGGGTGGGGTGCAGGATGGGTGGAGGGGTGCAGGCTCTGGGAGGGAGTGTGGAGGGGTGGGTGCAGGCTCTGGGACAGAGTTTGGAGGCTGGAGAGAGGGTGGTGGGTGCTGGGGGGCGAGGGGACTGCCATCACATGTGGCTCCCCTGCTGCCCCTCACCATCGCCTCAGTGTGGGATGGGGCTGCCCCTTGCCCAGTGTTTGCAGGAGTGGTGGCTGGGGGGAAACCCAGTCAAACTCTGGTTTTGCTCTTTCATGGATGGGTCACTTTAACTCCTTACAAACCCCTTCCCGCCTCTCTCACCCTCCTTTTCTACTGGACTTGTTTGATCTTTTCGGTGGAGCCAGATGAAAACCACAAACCCCAGCGAGAGCAACAGGCTGGAAGACTAGACTGAACCCACCAGCCAGCCTAGTCCATCCCAGAGCCCAGGACTGAGGGCAAATGTCCCCCCACCCCCAGGCCATCTGCTTCCACTCCTGGCCTCTCCCAGCGCCACCAGCGATTCTGTGTGGCTGCATCGGGCGGGATTTCAACTGGAACCCGTCCCCCCGACTAAATTCACCCCTGTTTTGCGACCACTCTGCACCAAGAGCACCTTCCTTCCCTGCCCTAGAGCTGCTGGATGGCTAGAAAGCTGAGCTGGGTGTTTGATTGATCCGGAATATTATTGTGCGCCCCCCCCCCCCAAATGTTAATGTCCACACAGCTTTGTGGGGTGGGAGCTATTCCTCCCCCCCAAAGCCGGTCTATTTTATTGTTGTAGGGCAAACGAAGCAGCCAGAGTTTAATGGAAATATTCAGCCCCTACAGCAGTCTTGCAGCAGGGGAAGCAGAGTTGATGGGAAGGGAACTGGTTTGGATAGGAGCCCCTGTCCCCCTCCTTTGCAAAATAATTTGGGGAGGGGAATCAGATCACTCTATGCCTCAGTTTCCCCTCTCTCACGGGGGGGGAGAGATAAGAGTCTCAGCCTGCCTGTTGCAGACCTTTCGCATTCTCCCCTCTTGATGTATTTGATTTCCTCGTCCAACCCCCCCCCCCTCACCTGGAATTCACAGCACTAAGTACTGGCTCGGGGCTTTCTTCCTGGGTTTATTGGATTACATGATCCCGAGTTTAGTTTTGAAACAGACACAGGCAGGTACAAACTCACCCTCAAACAGCAACACCACCGAAAATCAACCCAATATTACAAACCTATGGGGAATCACGGGGTCAAACATTCACCAACCGAAGCCCCAGCAGCTGCTCAGGTGAGTGAGGTCCACACTGCAGAGGTTCCTGTCTCCCACCGGACCAGAAGACCCCTCGGTGTCTCCTCCAGGTGAGTGCTGGGGGGAGGGGAGGGAAAGGCTGCAAAGCACATGTGCCTTCTCCCCGCCTCCTGACCTGCAACAGCCCCCGCTACCTCATAGAATCATAGAATATCAGGGTTGGAAGGGACCTCAAGAGGTCATCTAGTCCAACCCCCTGCTCAAAGCAGGACCAATTCCCAACTAAATCATCCCAGCCAGGGCTTTGTCAAGCCGGGCCTTAAAAACCTGCAAGGAAGGAAACTCCACCACCTCCCTAGGTAATGCATTCCAGTGCTTCACCACCCTCCTAGTGAAATAGTGTTTCCTAATATCCAACCTGGACCTCCCCCACTGCAACTTGAGACCATTGCTCCTTGTTCTGTCATCTGCCACCACTGAGAACAGCCGAGCTCCATCCTCTTTGGAACCCCCCTTCAGGTAGTTGAAGGCTGCTATCAAATCCTCCCTCATTCTTCTCTTCTGGAGACTAAACAATCCCAGTTCCCTCAGCCTCTCCTCATAAGTCATGTGCTCCAGCCCCCTAATCATTTTTGTTGCCCTCCGCTAGACTCTTTCCAATTTTTCCACATCCTTCTTGTAGTGTGGGGCCCAAAACTGGACACAGTATTCTAGATGAGGCCTCACCAATGTCGAATAAAGGGGAACGATCACGTTCCTCAATCTGCTAGCAATGCCCCTACTTATACAGCCCAAAATGCCGTTAGCCTTCTTGGCAACAAGAGCACACTGTTGACTCATATCCAGCTTCTCGTCCACTGTGACCCCTAGGTCCTTTTCTGCAGAACTGCTACCTAGCCATTCGGTCCCTAGTCTGTAGCAGTGCATGGGATTCTTCCGTCCTAAGTGCAGGACTCTGCACTTGTCCTTGTTGAACCTCATTAGGTTTTTTTTGGCCCAATCCTCTAATTTGTCTAGGTCCCTCTGTATCCGATCCCTACCCTCTAGTGTATCTACCACGCCTCCTAGTTTAGTGTCATCTGCAAACTTGCTGAGAGTGCAGTCCACACCATCCTCCAGATCATTAATAAAGATATTAAACAAAACCGACCCCAGGACCGACCCTTGGGGCACTCTGCTTGAAACCGGCTGCCAACTAGACATGGAGCCATTGATCACTACCCGTTGAGCCCGACGATCCAGCCAGCTTTCTATCCGCCTTACAGTCCATTCATTCAGCCCATACTTCTTTAACTTGGTGGCAAGAATACTGTGGGAGACCGTATCAAAAGCTTTGCTAAAGTCAAGGAATAACACATCCACTGCTTTCCCCTCATCCACAGAGCCAGTTATCTCATCATAGAAGGCAATTAGGTTAGTCAGGCACGACTTCCCCTTGGTGAATCCATGCTGACTGTTCCTGATCACTTTCCTCTCCTCTAAGTGTTTCATAATTGATTCCTTGAGGACCTGCTCCATGATTTTTCCAGAGACTGAGGTGAGACTGACTCAGCCCCAGCCCTCTGCCTGCCAGCGTCTCTGGCTGCCTAGCAGCAACAGCTGCTGCTTCTGGGAGAGCCTCAGAGCTTTGCTTCAGGCAGGGATGCTGCCCGATCTGCACTGGGCCCGAGGTGAGTGAGGTCCACTGCAGGAAGCCTCCTCAGCGTCTCCTCCAGGTGAGTACCGGGGGAAGGGGAGGGAAAGGCTACAAAGCACATGTGCCTTCTCCCCCGTCCTGACCTGCAACAGCCACTGCCTCTGCCTCAGTCGTCTGCCAGCCAGCGTTTCTGGTTGCCTAGCAGCAACAGCTGCTACTTCCAGGAGAGCGGCACAGCTCTGCGCGGGGCCCTCTTAGGCGCGGGACCCAATTCAGGGAAATCGGTGAAATCGGCCTAAAGCCGATCCTGGCAGACATCCCCAGCGAATCACAAGGACATGCAACAGAGGCTTTCATGTTGCAGTAATTGCAGTCCAAGTAACCGCCTTGCCAGTGCTAGTCACAGCAGCCTTTTCATCAAGTCCAGGCACATGGTTTAATTTTTTTCCCAATGCTCCTCTGCAAAAAGCCTTCCCTTAACAATCTAGTAATTGGATTACTAATGGAGGTCTCTTGCGTTTTCTAGAAAGATATAGGAAAATGTAAGCAGAGGTGGTTGTAGAATGATAGAATCATAGGGTTAGTAGGGACCACAAAAGTCATGTAGTCTAACCTCCTCTTCTCAGTCTGATGTTGTTTAACAACTTCATTAACTACCTGGATGTAGGAATAGAGAGCATACTGATCAAATTTGCAGATGACTTTGCCTACTATTTCTCTGAGTTGGTTGAAATCCGACTGTCTGAAGTCCAGTGGTCTTGCTTTGCTGTTCTCATGTCATCCTTTCCACAGGGTCCTGAATTCTATCAGATCATGATCACTTCTCTCCCAAGTTCCTCACCACCCTCACATTCCCAACTAATTGACTCCTGTTAGTCAAAACCAAATCCAAAATGGATAACCCCCTGGTTGTTATGAATCAGAAAGTTATCCTCTACGCATGCTAAGAATTTTCAGGCAATATTACATTTTGTTGTAATAATCTTCCAACAGATATGTATCCCAGTATATTCCGATATTCACGTCCCACATACTCATAAAAACTTTGCAGTATTTCCACACAAACAATGAATATATGAAAATATCCAAAAATGTTATTTAGAATGCTCTCAACATCTACCAGGATAGTATCCCCTGTATACTTGTGCATGATGTGAGCAGGACATCTAAGGCCTATTACTTCTCTTTTTAAGCTCATCTTTACTTTGGTGTGCAAATGTTCTCTTCCATGTCTGTATTGACCACCAAAATTTGTCTTTGTACTATCTGCTTCCATACTTATTCAGAATACTTATTGTCTCAGCTGCAATAAGTTCTGATGTTTCTTCTTTAAGTCTGACAAAATCCACAGGTTTAGTTTGCAGACACAAACTGCCTTCATAAGCCTTGAAATTGTGATCCAAGAGAGGAAGCAATTCCACATATCTGTGATTCAATGCACCGACAGTGACACTCAGTCAATGTTTTTCAGGTTGTCGACTAGTTCATCATTGCCCATGGAGCAAAAACATTTGCAACTATTCCTTCACACTTTGTCTGTGCACATCAGCAGGAGCACTAAGAGCATGCACTATTAATTTCTGCTTTGTAGTCCCTCTGCCTATAACTTGGAAAAAAAGCTTGATCTGAAGTCTTGATATGAGTAACAAATTTATTAGAGCATAAGCTTTCGTGGACTACAGCCCACTTATCTATATGCATCCGAAGAAGTGGGCTGTAGTCCACGAAAGCTTCTGCTCTAATAAATTTGTTCGTCTCTAAGGTGCCACAAGTACTCCTGTTCTTCTTTTTGCGGATACAGACTAACACGGCTGCTACTCTGAAACTTGATATGAGTGTTCCTCTCATTTGACACTACTTAACGAGTTTGTATAATAGATTCCAAGACCAGAAGAGACAGTTATAATCATCTAGTCTAACTTCCTAAATAACATTGGCTATTGGACAGCCCCAGAATAACTCTTCAGGCAGATGTTTTAGCAAAACATCCAACCTCAATTTAAGAATGGTCAGAGATAGAGAATCCACCACGACCCTTAGTAAATTATTCCAATGGTTAGTTACTCTCATGGTTAAAAATATACACCTTATCTCATGTCTGAATTGGTCTAGCTTCAACTTCCAGCCATTGGACCTGGTTAAACCTTTCTCTACTACATTGAGGAACCCAGTATTAAATATTTGTTCCCCACTTAGATATTTATAGCTTGGGATCAAGTCACCCCTTAATCTTCTCTGTCTTAAGCTAAATAGATTGATCTCCTTTAGTCTAACCCTACAAGTTGTTTTCTAATCCTTTTTATCATTCAGCTAGATCAGGCCTGCACAACTCGTAAAGCAGCGAGGGCCATATTACTCCAAAGAAAACAACTGAGGGCTGAAACACCCCAGCCCCTCCAAAACCCCCCCCCCCCCAGTGCGACCCAGCCCCCGGAAACACCCCCCCACCCTAGTGCTGCCCGGCCCTGTGGAAACACACACCCCCAGCACTGCCTGCCCTGCAGAAACAAACCCTCCTTCCCCAGCGCTTCCCCATCGAAACAGCGGTATTGAACCTTGGGAATATGTTATAGTGGGCCCCTAAGGTAGTATAATTAAGGTAAAAGAAAAATGTCTTTTTGCTAGAAGTAGAATAAGATCTTCCCCCCACTTCGTACTCAATTGCCCTGTTGAATGAATGAGGTGTGAATGAAGAAGGCGTGGAAGGCAAGCACCTCCAGACAGCTGCAACCCGTTGAAGAGGGGATGGAAGCCAGACCCAAGAACAATCAAACTTGTCAAGTGGGCTGACTAGAGAAGAGCAGACATACTGATGGCCTCGGGGGTTAGAAGCAAGCACCTTCCTTTGGAAACACCCTCTTTGCAGCATTGGGTTAACCCCCAACCCAGAGAAAAGCAGAAAAAAGAACCAATTTTTATGAGAGACAAGATCAGTAGAACAGGTCAGCCACCGACTCGCCACTTGCCTCCTCACCCCCCGAAGTATAAAGCCCCCCCGCCACTGCCTGCCTGCTCGGCTCGTCATCTTCCCATGCCCCCGGCTCGCCTCCTCAGCCCCCCTCCCCCGCCGCCGGCTCACCTGCCCTCCCACCACTGCCTGCCTCCTTGGCTCATCATCCACCCCCGGCTCACCTACTCACCCCCCCGCTGCCCTCTCACCTCCTCAGCTCCCCTCCCCTGCTGCCAGCTCATCTGCCCCCCACCACTGCCTGCCCACTTGACTTGTCATCCACCACCTGCCAGCTTGCCTCCTCACCACCGCCGCCCGCTCACCTCCTCAGTCCCCCGCCCCTGCCGCTGGCTCACCTGCCCTCCCGCCACTGCCCACCTGCTCACCTCCTCAGTCCCCCTCCCCCGCTGCCAGCTCACCTGCCCTCCCACCACTGCCCACCTGCTTGGCTCATCATCAACCCCCTGGCTCACCTACTCACCCCCCACTGCCCGCTCACCTCCTCAGTACCCTCCCCTGCCGCTGGCTCACCTGCCCCCCTGCCACTGCCCGCCCACTTGGCTCATCATCCCCCACCCCCCAGCTCACCTACTCACCTGCTGCTGCCCACTCGCTGACTCACCTGCCCCCCCGCCACTGCCCACCCGCTCGGCTCATCATTCCCCCACCTCCCTGGTTCACCTACTCACCTCCCACCATCTCCTCAGCCCCCCTGCAACCACCAGCACACGTGCCTGTCCACCGCCGACTCGCCTTGTGGAAGCAGAGAAAGAACTGACAGGAAGGGGATGCAATGTATGACAGTTCGTTAACAAGAGTCAGGCTAACTGTAACCCTAATAACGCGAGATTTGTAGAAGCGAGGAATGTGTGAGGTGAGTGGGAAAGCACTGTGTGAGAAGTTGTTGCAACCTTGTGTAGAAAATGGGTAGATAATATTAGTGAGCAAAACAAATATCAGAATGACCTATGTATAAGCAAAATGCAGCTGTTGCTTATTATTGTCTGTAACAAAAGGTATAAATGCTTGCTGTAACTGTTTACCTGTTGAGAGACCTGTTTAGCTCTCTCCCTCTATGCAATTGCTTGAGAAAATAAAGTATCTGACTTGCTGTGCCCAAACAAAAAGTGAGAACTCTGTTATTCTCCGACAATTTGGGAGCTCATCCGGGATGGCAACGCCCGCAGAGGCACCGGCAGCTGCTATGGATCGTTCCCCTTCGAACCCCATGGCACCACAATAGAGGTAGGAGACCTTTTGAAATCTCTATTGGGGTGTCGGAGGAGGACTGTCTGTGGGGCCGTCTGTCCCTGTTGGGCTCACGCCATCCGAACTTATTGACTGTGCAGCAAGATCAGATGCAGAGCGGTTCTGGGGAATTGTTTTGCCGCCCCTAATAAGGTAGTTGTATGCGGTTCTGGGGACCTGTTAGTTTGGCCGCCCCCATATGCATAAGCGAGATGCATAGGTATGCACCGGTGCTGAGGGGTTTTTACCACCTCAAGAGGGGCTGTTACCGCCTCATAGTGTATTGAGTCCGGACATAAGGTACAGATGCATTGTGGTATTTGGAGATAGAGGCCTTGGGTGTGTGTGTGTACACCAGTTTGAATTGAGAGTTACCGGAAGACGCCCAGAGTACTCTGCGAAGTACTCATGACCAGAACTACTCTAATGCAAGCCTGGCAACTAGAGGATCTTTTAGGAGATCTGACCCACGGTGGGCTAACACGGCCTGGCATCGTCTGGCGAGGAAGCTACCTGGGTCTAGGAGTGTGTGAACCCATCTTCCCTCCCCTTTTCCTCTCTGTGTGAGCCACTGCCTGTCTGATCATTTCACTGGATGCAACGAGAGTAAGCGGTGCCATCTCTCAGAGACAGGCCGAGGCTCTTTGCTGAAGGGAGGTGTAGGACAGTTGTGGCCATCCTCGTTAGCCTCTCCTGTGTGAGTACCCTGTAGGGTACGCTAGAGCGGACAGGGCATCCTCCCTGTGTGTGTGATTGGAAAATGGGTGGGGGACAGTCTAAGCATTCCCTCTCACTCCCTAAGGGTACCCCATCTTATTTCATGTACATACATTATGGTCCTAAAACCTACAGGTATTTAGAGAATTGGAATCATTACACGCGTGAAAATTCATCTAACTAATGCCCACTAGAAGGTACCTTCAATCTAGATAAGATCATACATCTCAGAGGAGCTTTTAATCACCAAAAAGCCTCTGACACACAATGGGAGCAATTTGTCTATTGAGGAAAGGAACGGGTTAATTTGAAATTCACCTTGGTTCAGAGATAAAGAGAAAGTTGCTCTGCGTTCAAGGTCAAGAATCAATGCAGACCAGGCTAATTACAAAGAAAAAACTGCTTTCGGCCCCAGCTGGCTGTGAAAAAAATATAGACATAGTCAAACCAAAGGCAGTACAAGTTACAGTGCTGAGATTACATTTGCAAAGCTTAACTGTCCAGTGAGATCCAACAGTCTGCCTTTGCGACCCTGGAGCCGGTGTGGTTTGGGGATGCTGAAGAAGCCACAGGCAGACGGTCTGTATTGGAATCACTGAAAAGATGCCCCAGGAGACACCAGGGCGTAAAAGAACTGCCCTCCCAAGAGAGGAAGCAAGTTGGAGATTGCACAGCACCTTCTCTGAACGTTATACACAGATGTGGCCAGTCTGGATGTACGTGTGTGAGTATGAAAGTGTGCCTACTCTCAGCTGCAGTAAGTCTGAGAACTGGAGAGGGATTTAGCATTCCTCTCTCCAGCCCGGTTGACCGGGAAGGGTGTCAGGTGGATCTACCCCAGTCGTAGCAAGACTGGGCAATAGAGAAGCTGGAGAAAAGGGAAGAGTTGTGTACTTGATAACTAGAATTGAGCAATTAAGAGCATAGATCATGAACCAGGCAGCAACTCAAACCTACGCCCAGGGCAAGTTGCAGCCTTGAGATAGGACTTCCAGGCAGAAAAGGAAGCACTGGCTAAGCAAGAACCGGTCTTTCAGGGACTTGTTAAAATTTAATTATTTATGCTCAGTATATGGTGTAAGAGCAGTGTGTTTGCCACAAAAGAAAATTGAATAGTTAAACGCCAATGGGCCATGCGTTTTGCCCAGGTGGCAAGCCTCACGAGGGAGGACTCGGGTAGCCTTGTGAGTAAGAATGGTTAAGGGAAGGGACTCTCCTAGCTCAGACATTGGACTCTGGATGGCTGCGGCGAACTGGGAACGGTGCCAACTGGGTGTTTCACTCCTTTTCTCTGCTTCACCGCAGTCCCTGGGGTTCGTGTTCTGATAAGGTGAGTCCTAATAGGATAAGGAGACACTATCTGGTTCTGGTTCTGGTTCTGGTTTGGTTTGGTTTTGGTTAACCGGTTAATGAATTTCTGTCTTATACATTTGGGCTTTAGGTGTGTGGACAGAACTGAGCCTCTCATTCGTAATTCCTCAGAGTGGAAGCCATTGCGTGCGATGAAGCTCTAAGATCGAATTGGGATCCTTCTGTCCCGTCCCCTGTAGCGGTCAGTATTAGTAGAAATTCCTGTAATAAGATCTTATTAGGCCATAATTCCTCTGTTCTCTGTGTAATTCTTTGTTAGAGTGTCAGCAGGCAGATGGGTGGGTCTCTGGTAAAACCCTCTAAGGATAGCCCTTTGGATTATATGTTAAGTAAATGGCCTTTACCCGGTGTTCAAAAAAAAAGAAAAGAAAAGAAATAGTTACACCTTGTGTAGAAATTGATGTGGCTAGTGTTGTGGAAATTGAACTGTGGAGAGGATGTGCATTTTCCCCAGAACATGTGCAGTGTATATTGTAGTAGAGGTAAAAGAAATTCAAACCTACCAATATAGGTTGTGTTGTCTTTTTCAGATCACTGTGTGTTTGAAAGCAGAAGTTAGAAGTAAAAGGCAATCAAAAGTCTGGGAAAGTTAATTGTGTCCCTTTTTAAGTAAGAATTTTTAAGCTGTGGATAGCTTTTAATCTGGAAGCAAGCCAGAAAGCATCTGTATTAATGCAATTTTCTAACTAATAAGGTAGAAGCCACTGAAACCTGGGCTGCCTATGAAACAAATACAAGGAAATATGGGGTAATTCTTCTGTTTTGCCTAAACTCAACAAGAGTATGTGTATATAAAGGAAATATTTTAAGCAATGACTGACTACCCAGAAGGGGTAGACCTCTGTTCTTTTGTCTTTCAGATCATCAGAGAAAACGGATGCCAGCTGAACAGCATTCAATGTACCATGCATTTACTGGTACAATAGGAATTATTTTTGTGTTCTATGTCCTGTCTTGTGGTGTTTGTCTTGTGGCCAGAATTGTTGGGTTTAATATTTCCATAAGACAGTCTAGTTCAAAATTAAATAGAAGGGTTTAATCAAAAAGCAGATACTTGTTTTATTCAACTTGGAATATAAAGTGTTTGGATAAATCAGGAAAATGTGATATACTAAAGTCTAATACATTTGCTTAAGTAAGAAAAAGAAACTTCATTGGCCAGATTTTTTTTAATTGAAAAATTGTTGTTAAAATTTGCATACCAACAGTCTTTGGAAGCAAGGATATGGAAGGTTAACCCACTCCCCATATTGCACATGGGATCCTTCTGGCTACCTCAGATTTCTAGCCAGGGGGCTGGGGAGGGAGGAAAGCTATTGGACACCATAGGTTGTACCAAGTGGACTCCTTAAAAGTGGGTGTGCTTGTCCTGGTTTGTTGCTCCAAAGCTCTGTATAGAAGTTATTTTACTGGAAGGGTGTATATGGCATACATTGAATAATAAGACTAATGTACTGTATAATGGCAATGTGTATGTGTTCATTGTTGGGAAAAGGTGTATGAGTGAAGAGTGGAAGTTTCCTTTGTAGGTTAAAAGAAGCCAAAAAGGGGAGAAGGAAAAAGAACAGAACGAGTTAATTGAAAAAAATAGCTAGCAAGCTCAGTCTAAAGATAAGATGCTGGCCTCATTTAAGGACACTGCTACAGCTAAGACTTGGCTGACAACCAAGAAAAGGGGGGGGCCTGAATGTGCCCAAGCAACTATGAGATCTGCAAAACACTGCCAGGCATTAATAAAATGTGTTAGGTTTCTTTTCTCACAGATAAAAGAAGTGCTACCCAAAGACCCTAGTAGCCCTGCCATTCATTGAAACAAGAAGACTGAGTCTACGTAAAGTCCATCAACGAAAGACTGCTTTGGCTCCACACTGGAAAGGCCCTTTTCAAGTCCTGTTAACCACCAACACCGCTGTGAAGTGCCAAGGACTACCTGCCTGGACCCATGCTTCTCACTGGAAAAAGACCCCTCCACCTAGGGAGGACTCTCCGACTGATAAGCCTATTTCTCCTTCTAGCTCTGCTGTGCCTTCCGGACAGCAGGAAAATGGAAAAAAAGACAAGTTGAAGTGCTAGAAACCTCTCCCTTGTCCACTGACAGACCTAGTGTGCCTTTGGATTTTTCTAGAAGCAGCAAAACCATTACAGGGTGATGTGCTAGTAATCTCTCCTCTGAATGATGCTGAACCACATTGTTTCAGGAAAAGAGAAGAAGGAACACTTGCTTCATTGAAACCACAAAGTCCAGGGATTCCTGACTACAGAAGACATTAAGAACTGACCCTAGTGAAGAAACAAAGAATTATACACTGGCAGGAAGAAACGTGTGGGACCCATGCTTGGGAACGTGGTATTGATTGGATTTGGGGGTTTATTCTACAGGCTGCGCCCTGTTTTTTGGATAAGTCTTTCAGCATGTATAGCCTTCCCTAATTGGATTTTAAATTATGAGTACCAAAGGCACCTTGTTGCCATTGCCCCTGCCATCTCCTCCATTACATTATTACCCCTGTAACACATCCAAATATAGACAATGCCATATATTTGATAAAACCAATGGCCAAGGCCTTCACACTTTAGTGATTTATTTAAATATTGTTTGAAAAAAAAATTATAAGGATATCCCATATAAACGAACAATTGAATGGAAAAGAATGGATCAGTGGAGATGAAAGTATATGATATCACTACTAGTGAACCCCAAGAATCTGTAATTGCAATTGATGGGTTCTATAGCGAAGTAGATATGATGGCTGTTCCTGGAATTTGCACTGTGTTAAATGAGAGAGGCCCTTATTATTATTTGGACACCCAATTAGTGAACAATTAAATGAATACCCAAAGAGTTTGTTTTGCCACTGGAAATTTTACCTGCATAGAAATTATTCCAGTGACTAATAATGTTACTTCCGCCCTTAGTTCTACGACCCAGAAGTTGCTGACAGAGATGGTATTGAATATCACTGAGGCTGGGAAGGCATTGAAGTGGGATCTAGCATGTTCAGAAATTCAGGATTTCCTGAATGACCAGCTCATGGCCATTCGGAATGATCTAGAGCATCAGGCTTGGCCCACTGCCCTTACAGACACATCAGGAATACCATCTGATCTGTGGCCATGGAGACATACTTGGAGACTTTCTGGGTGGAAGTGCAGATGTTCTCAGTGCTCCTTCCAAGTATATGGACCGGTTGGGGGGGTTGTGGGCTCCCACATACCGAATCCTGCCGGGTCCATGGGGAGGATGCACGTGGGATTGGGTAATTCACCGAGATATCTGGGAAACTAGACCTCCTGGTATGCCCAATCGATTTTTAATTCAGTGCTCCTGGGATTACATCTGACATTTGGATGGGGTTAGGGAGTCAATGGACATTTTGGCCGTTAGAATCCCCACAGCTTCAGTGTATCCGTAAACTGAAGCCAGGAGCAGTTGTTACTCTTCATGACTACATTTGCCGGGAGGGTAGAGGACAAGGAACTACCCTGACATGATCAAGCTAATGATAGCTGTGTGTATGTTAAAGCCACCACATTGCAAGACATACATTTTAATCTCATTACCACTTCAGGCAATCATATTATTTACTGGCCTGCAGATAGAATTTTGCAAGTAGCCCTTAGGTTCCAGATATCCTTTAATTGGACTAGTTTAGTACCTGATCGATTTCAAAATTTGCTTTCACTTTTACCAAAGGTTCAGAAAATCTCTGAAATACAAGGGCAAATTCACATGCTTCAATATATATATTAAGTTGAAAAGTATGCCTTTCATACAGCTTATAGAGTGTCCACTTTATGTACTAAGTATGATGTATTGTGTTTTATGACTAAGACTGTACAACAACCCCATCATATTATTGCTATGGGAATATTATTGTTTGTGTTGGTGTTAATTAGTGTAGGAGTATGTTATTGTTGTTGTAAAGGACGTAATAATAGTAATACCTTTCATGTCCATGCTAATCATGCATTGTCATTACATCCAATCAAAACCCTTAAGGTTGAAGCATCTGAAGTAGAATCTGAATTCAAAGACTTAATGCAAATAGAGGTTTGAAAACGTTTGTTGTACTAATAGTACAAAAGTGGGGGTTGTGGAAGCAGAGAAAGAACTGACAGGAAGGGGATGCAATGTATGACAGTTCGTTAGCAAGAGTCAGGCTAACTGTAACCCTAATACCGTGAGATTTGTAGAAACGAGGAATGTGTGAGGCGAGTGGGAAAGAACTGTGTGAGACGTTGTTGCAACCTTGTGTAGATAATGTGTAGATAATATGGAATGTAGACTAAAAGTCTACATTAGTGAGCAAAACAAATATCAGAATGACCTATGTATAAGCAAAATGCAGCTGTTGCTTATTATTGTCTGTAACAAAAGGTATAAATGCTTGCTGTAATTGTTTACCTGTTGAGAGACCTGTTTAGCTCTCTCCCTCTATGCAATTGCTTGAGAAAATAAAGTATCTGACTTGCTGTACCCAAACAAAAAGTGAGAACTCTGTTATTCTCCGACAGCCTGCTCCCCCCACCGCCAGCTCACCTACCTGCCCACCTTCTGCCACTGCCCCTATCCCCACCGCTGGCTCATCCTCACTCCCCAGCCTGCCCCTGGCCTCTTCACCACCCTGCCCAGCTGCCGGCTGGCCAGCCAGCCAGCCAGCCATTAGCTTGTCCCACCCCATCGCTTGCCTACTTACCCCCCCCGGGCCGCACAGTGAGCCCATGTGGGCCACATGTGACCCACGGTCCATATGTTGTGCAGGCCTGAGCTAGATCATATCACTACAACTGTCCCTGCTCTAGGTGAGCAACTATTCTCCACACTTCTAGTGAAGTCTCTTCTGACAAGAGAGGGGGCGTGTGTGTTAGGACTATTAAGCATTACTGCTGGCTACGTGGGGAGAAGAGAAGACCCCCGAATGAAGAAAACAAATTCTGCAGACTATAGAATCTATGATGTGACTGGGCTGTGAGTGGCAATCTACAAATGTCTGTCTCGTTGCTCTGCCGGGGTTTTGGACAGAAGACAGAGCAGATGATAGGCAAATAGCCTGGAGGCCCTGCAGTGCACCTGTTAGTATACTAGAGTTTAGCATCCCATTAATCAGTCACAAGGTGGGGCTGTGTGTAAAATACTCATTTAAATGAATTTCAGCCAGGCCTGGCAGAGCATTAAAAGACCTAATGCTGAACGCATCTGGGGTGTGTAAGCAAGCTCTGTAGCCAGTCCCTGTCTAGTACAGAGGAACATCATTATCTTCAACTCAATGGCATTTCTCTTATTGTCCGTGGTTGGGTCAATCAGATGTGCTGATGCATTTGTTTTTGAATATGATAGTCTATAATTTTCATTCACAAACACAGTGCACAAAACAGAGATCAAATCTCATGGAGCATAAATGAAGGTACCTCACATTCAGCAGAATGTGCCATATTAGAGATGAGATTTGCACCTCTCGTAGACAGACAATGTCAGCTGGGCGGGGAGTGTAACATTGACCCACCAGCTTTACACTCCCATACATTCTGGAACTTTGTCACTAGTGCCTGTGTAATTTAAACCATCCCACACCCGACTCCCTACCAGCCTCCACCTATGCCTGACAAGCTCAGCTTGTGTTAGGATTCTATCAAACAGAGCAGTGAGCTCCAGCAAGCATTTTTGACGTCTTGCAAGGATTTTCTTGAAAAGTGTGTGTTTGTGTGTGTGTGTGAGAGAGAGAGAGAGAGGATGTTTGTGAGTAGCATGTTTGGCCACTAATATTACAGCACTAAAAACAAAAGTGAAAGGAAGTTTCATAGCAGCATTTCCACCTGTGTGGAGACACCCCAATGAATATCTGTTCCATCGCATTAATCACTCAGCCAAAATTACCTAACGTCCAACTTCTTCACAAACCTTCAGTTGAGTTCTCTATAGGAGGGAGCTTCTAGGAATTGGTATTCCTGGCTGCAGGTTGGGTCTGGCTTCCCCCAGCCTTTGGATCCACGTAATACATGATCCCAAGGGGAGCCATCTCCTAGAGCTTTCCCATGTCCCGTGAAACTCAGGACAGTGAGAAACATGTAGGTTATCTGTAAGGTGAAAATTTATGTAAACCATGAAAACATTTCTCCTTTGGTTGCAGTAGAGGGAAGCCTCATAATTCCTATAAGGCCAAATGCTGATATTTCTGTGGATGTCTGCTTATACAGGGAAATTGACAGTTTATATTGATATCAGCAATTTCTGGGTATCATTTATATAAAGATGTGCTCTTTAACAGTCTATCAAATTTACCATTCAGCAATGTAGTATCTGCTCACTTTTATCAATGTGTATGTAGAGAGGATATCAATTATTCTCTGAATTCACACATGGGCATGGTCCTCCCCTCCTCTTGCCCGGCCCTCGGTTGCTCTGTGGCATTTAAGCCTTTCCTTAGAGCTGTAAGCAACAGCTGCCTCTGCTCTAGGGCCCAGAGGAGGAAAGATGTGCTGGCTCCAGCCTCGGACTCTCTCTCCCTCCTGCCTTTCCCTGACTATTAAGCCTGGCCTTGGTATTGCTTCCCTTAAGTGCCGTGTAGGGAAGAGGGAGAACATGGCAGCTGCAGTTACAAGGACCAAATTGTGGGCATCAGGTGAAGCAGCAAGAAACACAACCATCAGGTCAACCCGCAGGAATCTCACACCAGACTTAAATTCTAGGGCCCCAACCTATTGAACCAGCCAGACCAAAGACCTAGCTCTAGTGGGCATCAGTCACCCAGCAGGAAGGGAAAAAAACCTCACTTTGGTGCACCTAGGAACAGGGAAGTCAAGCATGTTGAGCTCGAAGGCATTACAACAAACCAACATAACACCAGAAGGTCCCACTGAGATTTGAACTCAGATTGCAGGATTTAGAGGCCTGAGTGATCACCATTACACCATGGGACCTATAGCCATTGTTTCTTCAGGACTCCTGTGACCCTCAGATGGTCAGTTTGCACTCTGCATTCATTGCTTCCCTCCACCTGCTTCCTCTCTTGGGACTCTTTCTCCTCCCCTTGACATTGAACCCAGCTCTTGTTGCTGCTAACACCAACTGGCAGAAGGCCCTATAAGTGCCCTGCCTGAGGGGAGGCCAATGCATGTGGTGGGCCATAGGCACCACAGGTTTTAATGCTGTTTGCTTCCTTCCCCATGCCTCTTACTTAGCCTATATGGAAGTACACCTATGGCTGCGGATATGAATTTGTGTACACAGCATTGTGCAGTGGGCTTCCAAGACAGCCTGTAATTCAGCAAGGAGTTTGCAGCTGGGCCTGGCCTGGAGGCGATTTTCTCTTCACACAGCAGATGGGGGATGCACTGGGACCAGCTCCTGGCTCTTTTTTGTGAACTGGTTCCCCATGAGGACACACCAGAGATCACTGCAATCTACATAGGGAACAACCACCTGGAAATATTCTCCAGGCCCCAGGTGATTTGGAAAGTTAAACATGATATTGCACAACATAGAACTATGGGGCCAGGTCCCATAAGAAACAAATGGGAGCAGGGGAAGAGAGAGCACAGAGAAGAGAAGGAGAGATGGGATAGAAAAGTCTCTAGAGAGGGAGCAGCTGGCAAGAACCAAGGAGTGCAATGGACAACAGGGGTGGCAGGTCTGTAGAAATTTTGGTGGTGCCCAGAATGCACAGAGCCTGCACCCCCAAACTCTACCCCCACATGCCTAAGGCTCTGGGAGGAATATTGGGTGGGTGGGGGGTCATCAGGGGTGCAGGGGATTTGGGTGCAAGCACTGGGAGTTTGGGTGCAGAAGGGGTGAGAGGGTGGGCTCTGGGAGGGAGTTTGGGTGGGGGAAGGGGTCTGGGCTGCAGGCTCTGGGATGGAGTTTGGGTGCTGGGTGCAGGCTTTGGGCTGGGACAGAGGGTGGGGATACAGGGGGGTGGGGGTGTGGGTGCAGGCTCTGGGAGGGAATTTGGTGGCAGGAGGCAGTGTGTGGGAGGGGGTAGGGGTGCAGGCTCTGGGCATTGTTTGGGAGCTGGAGGAGGTGTGTGGGAAGGGGGTGAGGGTGAAGGCTCTGGGATGGAGTTTGGGGACAGGAAGGTGTGCAGAGGGAGGAGGTGCAGGCTCTGGGAGGGAGTTAGGTGCAGGCTCTGGGCTGGGGAAAGCAGTGAGGGGGTATAGGAGGGGTGCAGGCTCCGGGAGGAATTTTGGGTGAAGGCCCCTGGCTAAGGCAGGGGCTGGGGGTGCAGAAGGGGTGAGGAGCATGTAATCAGTCATTTCATAGGGCAGAATTTTAAGGCTATTAAGATTTGGGTAACTATTCTTCCTAGCATCTTCCCTTTGTAGATTTCAGAGGGGTTCACACACTCACACCCACTGAGCCACCCTGTTACACCCCAATCTAATAGAAAGGCTGGGAGGTCTTGAAGTTCATAAAAAGAAACAGGGACAAAAAATAGAAAAAGGAACAAAACATTTCTAAGATTATAAGGGGTTGGATCTCTGCACCTCTCGGTCTTTGGATTCACCTGGAGTAGGAACTGTAGCTGCAGTTTAGGAACCAGGTAATGGCATAGATGGTCCAGCACTTTGGGTTGTAGGCTTTTCAGGTACAGGAGACTAGTGAAGGCTGCATAGTCTGTCGCCTTTGTGCTTCATTCCCCAGAGGGGATCAGTCCTGGGATCCTGGCAGTCAGTCTCTCTGAGGCTATGTCTACACTGGCAGAGCTACAGCACTGGGAGATACAGTGCGGCTCAGAGAGCGCTGAAGGGAAACCGCTATTGTGTGTTCACACTGTCAACTGCCTGCGCAATAGTGTGTTCACACTTGCAGCGGTATTCCGAGCAGTGCACTCAGTATCCCACTGAGTATCTCTTCCTCTTCTGCCGCTAAGAGTTGTGGGAAGGCGGAGGGGGTCGCGGGGCATCCTGGGTCCTGTCCCAATGCCCCGTGATGCATTGCTTCGCATCCCAGCAATCCCTGTGCTTCCACCCGCATTTGGCCCCATCGTTCAATGGTTGGTGTACTGCGCATTCTACCTCTTCGTGCTGCAGGAATGGATCCAACACAGGTGACCAATATACTACGTGTCACGAGTGGCACTGGAGTTGTTCCTTATAGTACAAAAGTGGAGGAGTTCAACATTGATCTCACCACATATAGTAGCTATGACATGAGATTGCTTGTGGCATTCACGGAGGTGCTGACCACAAGGGAACGCCGCTTTTGAGCTCGGGAAACAAGCACTGAATGGTGGGATCACATTGTCATGCACATCTGGGATGACGAGCAGTGACTGCAGGGCTTTCGGATGAGGAAAGCCACAGTCATCCATCTAGCCCAGTGAGCTGCCTGAGAGTGACCAGTGCCAGATGCGTCAGAGGGAATGAACAGAACAGGCTTCTCGACCTGCAAGGTGAGAATCTTTCACCCTTACCTTTAACTTTATTGTTGTCAATTCCTACTTATCCTATCTTACCACACCTCCCCCGAGGTCTCAGGACAAATCAGATGTGAACCACTCCTTTGATACAGATGTATCCCAATCCAGCTGAATTGAGGCAGACTTTGGGCCAATGTCAGTTTGGAAAAGGCCCGCTTAACCCAGCAGGTATCTCAAAGTAGCTGTTGCTGTGAAGCGCATGTAGTGTGGATGTGTGAACCCCAAAGATATCAAACATGAAAGAAACACAAGGCCAGTTCTGAGGAGATTTCCAGAGCCAGGCCTGTGGGTTAAACAGCTGTGCTCAAAAGGAAAAGGGGCCCCAGGACCTATAAAAATAACTGGTTGCAAAAACAAAACAAAAATTACATTAAAAAAAACAAAAACAAACAAAAAACTCAGAAAAGCTACCATCACACATCCATCACTATTGCAGATTTTGACATCTCCTGCCTGCTGTGACATCTTTGCTTTGCAAACAAGAGACACGGAGAACTCTGTGGCTGATACCCTCTAACTGGCTCACTCACTCACTCACTCATGCCCGTCACCCCAATCGGGGTATAGGCCGCCAACCACAGATCTCCAGAGTCCTCTATCCTGGGCCATTTGCTCTAGCTGGTTCCAGGTATAGCCTATTTTTATGTTATCAGCCTGAAGGTCACGTCACCAGGAAGATCCAGACCTTCATAAATAGTTGCCTTAGAAGGATTCTCCAGATCCGCTGGCCAGACACAATCAGCAGCAACAGCAACATCTATCTGGGTAAAAGTTTCCAAATCTTGTCTCAAATAATTTTCCTCTTAACAGAAGATTTAAAATTTATCAAAATAAATTCCATTTGAAATAGAAATAATTACAGTCTATACTAGGTCTCTATTCCCGTGCATGTTATTTCTCTCACATATTCCCCCACTCTAATTCCTTTTGGAGTGAGGTTTTAATTTCAGGATTAGCCACTATTTCCTATATAGTAGGAGGGGCAAGGAGAGAACTAGAAGAAAACCTGAATTATATTGTAACACTGAAAGTTATCACATAATCAGCCTCTTACGTTACACTAATTAACTTCATGTTTAATTTCATTGTCACTGGTAACAACTTATTCAAAGGTTACAAAATATAAACTCATAGGGCAGTTTTCTCTGAATTCCCATTTCCACCCAGTCAGCTTTGTGTGAAGTCACATTCTACAATAACCTAGAAGCCTTCCATTTCTGTGAGTTCATTTAACAGATTCATAGATTCTAGGACTGGAAGGGACCTCGAGAGGTCATCGAGTCCAGTCCCCTGCCCACATGGCAGTATCAAATACTGTCTAGACTGTCTAATTTCTTCCTGGGTCTTCTCCCAGAAGTGTGGGTGGAAGGGGTCTCACACTACGTGGGAAAGCTGCATCATGAGAAAAACCACCTGTGCTCTATTTTTGCATTTTCTAATTTTTCAGAGTAGCAGGAGGTGGAGAAGTGATACAAATGCATTAGACTTAATAGCAAAACTAAGAGACCAAAGCACAGACTCTGGCCTCAGCACTCACATTTCCTGCAATCTGAACTTGGAATCTGATACATTCCCTCACTGGATACCACCATTTGCACAGCATGGAAGTGCTTCTTGTCCAACAAGGAAGCCAGACTGGGACCCATAGGCATGGAATGGCTCTGAAAGAATCAGTTGTTGCCTGGGAGTAGCCTGTGGGGAGTTCCCACAGAGTGTTTTTGCCTTTCAGGCTTCTGTGAAAAGTAAATACAATATCTGAAGACACTTTTAGGCCTGGTCTACACTACGAGTTTAGGTCGAATTTAGCAGCGTTAAATCGAATTAAGCCTGGACATGTCCACACGACGAAGCCCTTTTTTTTTACTTAAAGGGCCCTTTAAACCGGTTTCTTTATTCCACCTCCGACAAGGGGATTAGCGCTAAAATCGGCCTTTGCGGGTCGGATTTGGGGTAGTGTGGACGGAATTCGATAGAATTGGCCTCCGGGAGCCATCCCACAGTGCTTCATTGTGACCGCTCTGGACAGCACTCTAAACTCAGATGCACTGACCATGTAGAGAGGAAAAGCCCCGTGAACTTTTGAATTTCATTTCCTGTTTGCCCAGCGTGGAGAGCACAGGTGACCGTGCAGAGCTCATCAGCACAGATAACCATGATGGAGTCCCAGGATCGCAAAAGAGCTCCAGCATGGACAGAACAGAAGGTACGGGATCTCCTCGCCATATGGGGAGACGAATCAATGCTAGCTGAACTCCGTAGCAGTAAACAAAATGGCAAAATATTAGAAAAAGTCTAAAAGGCCATGAAGGACAGAGGCAATAACAGGGACGCACAGCAGTGCCGCGTGAAAATTAAGGAGCTAAGGCAAGCCTACCACAAAGCCAGAGAGAGAAACGGAAGGTCCGGGGCAGAGCCGCAAACATGCTGCTTCTACGCGGAGCTGCATGCCATGCTAGGGGGTGCAGCCACCACTACCCCAACCATGTGCTTTGACTCCATCAATGGAGAAACACACAACAGGGAAGAGGTTTGGGGTACGAGGAAGATGAGGATGAAGACAATGAAGATAGTTCACAGCAAGGAAGCGGAGAAACCGGTTTCCCCAACAGCCAGGATCTGTTTATTACCCTGGACCTGGAACCAGTAACCCCTGAACTCATCCAAGGTGTGCTCCCAGACCCTGAGAGCACACAAGGGAACTCTGGTGAGTGTACCTTTGTAAAGATTACACATGATTTAAAAGTGTTTAATGATTAATGATTAATTTACCCTGGCAATCGCGGCCAGTACAGCTACTGGAAAAGTCTGTTAATGGGTATGGGGATGGAGCAGAAATCCTCCAGGGACATCTCCAGAAAGCTCTCCTTCCTGTACTCCCAAAGCCTTTGCAAAATGTTTCTGGGGTGGGGGAGGCTGCCTTATCCCATCCGCCATGATAGGACACTTTACCACACCAGGCCAGTAGCACGTAGTCTGGAATCATTGCATAACAAAGCATGGCAGCGTATGGTCCCAGTGTTTGCTAGCATGCAGACAACATCCATTCGTTATCTCTCTTTGTTATCCTCAGGAGAGTGATATCATTCATGGTCACCTGGTTGAAATGGGGTGATTTTATTAAGGGGACATTTAGATGTGCCCGTTCCTGCTCTGCTGAACAGAAATGTTCCCCGCTGTTAGCCACGCGGTAGGGGGAGGGATGAAGTGATCATCCCAGAGAATTGGGTATGTGTGAGTGTGTGGGTGGGCGGGTAGTTGGGTTTGTGCTGCATGTTAACCTGGAAACCGCAGCCCCTCCTTTTACATTGCAAACCCATTTTAAATGGCCAACCCAATGGGTGTTTGGTATGAGAAATGAGGGCGCTACTGTTTGAAACCATTCCCACATGTTAAGAAGGTTAAAAAAGCCAAAAGACTGTGGCTTACCATGGCTGCCTGCAGGACGAGATCTGTTGCCTGGCACTGCTTGAGTGATCTCTCTCACCAAACCGGCAGGCCTTCAATATAAGAGGAAAAATGCGACCTTGTAACCAAAGCACATGTGCTGTGTAATGTGAACAGCAAAATTTAACATGGAAGAGTGTACCCAGTGTTCTCTAAAATGTTTCTTTTTTAACCACCTCTCTCTTTCTCCTCCAGCCGCTGCAAATGTTTCTCCTTCACAGAGGCTAGCGAAGATTAGAAGGAGAAAAGGGCGGACTCCGGATGATATGTTCATGGAGCTCCAGCTGTCCTCCCATGCTGACAGAGCACAGCAGAATGTGTGGAGGCAGTCAATATCAGTGCAAAAAAGCACAATATGAACGAGAGGAGAGGTGGTGGGCTGAATCGCGGGCTAAACAGAGCAACTGGCGGGCTGAAGAGGATAGGTGGTGTCAGCTTGCTGACAGAAGACAAGAGTCGATGCTCCGGATGCTGGAGCATCAAACTGATATGCTCCAGCGTATGGTTGAGCTGCAGGAAAGGCAGCAGGAGCAGAGATAGCCACTACAGCCCCTGTATAACCAACAGCCCTCCTCCCCAAGTTCCATAGCCTCCTCACCCAGACGCCCAAGAACGAGGTGGGGGGGCCTCTGGCCACCCAGTCACTCCACCCCAGATGATTGCCTTCAATAAGTGTTAAAGTTTTAAACTGCAGTGTGTCCTTTTCCTTCCCTCCTCCCTGACCCCTTCCAGGATACCTTGGCAGTTATCCCCCTAGTAGTGTGATGAATTAATAAAGAATGCATGAATATGAAGTAACAATGACTTTATTGCCTCTGAAAGCGGTGCTCGAAGTGGGGAGGGGAGGGTGGTTAGTTTACACGGAAGCAGAGTGAACCAGGGGGTTGGGGGGGCGGAGGGTTCATCAAGGAGAAACAAACAGAAGTTTCACACTGTAGACTGGCCAGTCACAAATCTGGTTTTCAAGGCTTCTCTGATGCGCACCGCGCCCTGCTGTACTCTTCTAACCGCCCTGGTGTCTGGTTGCGCGTAATCAGTGGCCAAGCAATTTGCCTCAACCTCCCACCCCGCCATAAATGTCTCCCCCTTACTCTCACAGATATTGTGGAGCGCACAGGAAGCAGCAATAACAATTGGAATATTGGCTTCGCTGAGGTCTATCCGAATCAGTAAGCTGTGCCAGCACGCTTTTAAACATCCAAATGCACATTCCACCACCATTCGGCACTTGCTCGGCCTATAGCTGAACAGGTCCTGACTACTGTCCAGGCTGCCTGTGTACGGCTTCATGAGCCATGGTATTAAGGGGTAGGCTGGGTCCCCAAGGATAACGATAGGCATTTCAACATCCCCAACGGTTATTTTCTGATCCGGGAAGAAAGTCCCTTCCTCCAGCTTTTGAAACAGACCAGAGTTCCTGAAGACGTGAGTATCATGTGCGTTTCAGGCCATCCCACGTTGATGTTGGTGAAAGATCCCTTGTGATCCAACAGGGCTTCCAGCAGCATTGAAAAGTACCCCTTGCGGTTTATGTTCTTGGTGGCTTGGTGCTCCAGTGACAAGATAGGGATATGGGTTCCGTCTATCTCCCCACCAGTTTGGGAGCAGCAAAGAAATCAAGTATGTCCTGCACGTTTCCCAGAGCCACTACCCTTGATATCAGCAGGTCTTTGATTGCGTTGGCTACTTGGATCACAGCAGCCCCCGCAGATTTGCCCACTCCAAATTGATTCCCGACTGACCGGTAGCTGTCTGGTGTTGCAAGCTTCCACAGGGCTACTGCCACTCGCTTCTCAACTGTGAGGGCTGCTCTCATCCTGGTATTCTGGCGCTTCAGGGCAGAGGAAAGCATGTCATAAAGTTCCTTGAAAGTACCCTTACACATGCGAAAGTTTTGCAGCCACTAGGAATCGTCCCACACCTGCAACACGATGCGGTCCCACCACTCTGTGCTTCTTTCCCGGGCCCAGAATCGCGTTCCACGGCATGAACCTGCCCCAGTAACACCATGATTTGCACATTGCTGGGGCCTGTACTTTGTGAGAGGTCTACGTCCATGTCAATTTCCTCATCACTCTCATCGCCGCTCTGCAATTGCCTCCTCGGCTGGTTTTTCTTTGGCATGTTCTTGCTCTGCATATACTCCAGGACAATGTGTCTGTTGTTCATAGTGCTCATAATTGCCGCGGTGATCTGAGCGGGCTCCATGATCCCAGTGCTGTGGCGTCTGGGCTGAAAAAAGGCGCGAAACTATTGTCTGACCGAGGGAGGGAGGGGCGACTGATGACATGGCTTACAGGTACAGGGAATTAAAATCAACAAAGGTGGCTGTGCATCAGGGAGAAACACAAACAACTGTCACACAGAATGGCCCTCCCAAAGATTGAACTCAAAACCCTGGGTTTAACAGGCCGTTGATTTCATGGAGTGAGGGGAAAGCAAATCAATACAGAATAAATCTGGTCCATCTATTTTTTACATCTTGAGCTGGCAGCAGACGGTGCAGCATGACTGATGGCTATCGGCATCTTGTGGGTGCTTAGCAGAAGATGCTGTACTACGACTGGTAGCCATCATCGTCAAGATGGTTCAATAGGACTGCCGGCAGGACTGAGTCTCCAGGAGACAAAACATGTCTGCCCAGATGCCTCTGATCGAACTCACTGAGGAATACGATGATGATGGATACCAGTCGTAATACACCATCTACTGCCAAAAGACAATTAGCTGCTGCTGTGTAGCGATGCAGTACCACATCTGCTGGCACCCAGATGACATATGGTGACTGTGAGCTGAGCTGAGCGGGCTCCATGCTTGCCGTGGTATGTTGTCTGCACAGGTAACCCAGGTAAAAAGGCGCGAATTGATTGTCTGCCGTTGCTCTGACGGAGGGGGAGGGGCCTGACGACATGTACCCAGAACACCCCGCGACACTGTTTTTGTATCATTCAAGCAATGGGATATCAACCCAGAATTCCAATGGGCGGCGGAGACTGTAGGAACTATGGGATAGCTACCCACAGTGCAACGCTCCGGAAGTCAACGCTAGCCTCGGTACTGTGGACACAGTCCGCCGACTTAATGCACTTAGAACATTTTATGTGGGGAGACACACAATCAACTGTATAAAACCAAATTCTATAAAACCGGCTTCTATAAATTTGACCTAATTTCATAGTGTAGACATACCCTTAGAAGGAAGACATGGATACTGAGTGATCAGCTGTTGTGACCTGCACAGGATGTGCCATGTTTGTCTTTCTCCCAGAGGATAGAAGCAACCTTGTCTGTAAAAAGTGCAAACTGGTCTCCTTATTAGAAGGTTATAGGACTAGAGATGCAAGTATGAACCTTGCGTTGCATCAGAGAAAATGAAGACTTCCTGGACAGAAGTCAGTGTTTGGTTCTGGAGGGACAACATACTGAAGAAGCAGAGAGGGCAGTGTAGAACAGGGAAGAAAACTGGCACCATGTGACCTCCAGAAGAAGAATGAGGAGAACCCATGTACCCCCAATGCAGATAGAGGTAAGAAACCGTTTTCAAGCTCTCTGCACAGGTTCTACTGTGGCAAATGATTTTGAAGAGCAATCTAGGGATCAGAAGGAGACCCCATCGACCAGAAGGCATGAGATGCATTGTCCTAGGGATGGGGGTTCCATGACCACCACTCCCAAGAGAAGGAGACGGGTGGTGATGGTCAGAGACTCCCTCCTAAGGGGGACAGAGTCATCCATCTGCTGACCCGACTGAGAGACTCGAGAAGTGTGCTGCTTGCCTGGAGCTACAATTCAGGATGTGACCGAGTGTCTGCTGAGACTGATCAAGCCCTGGGACCGCTAGCCCTTCCTACTTCCCCATGTGGGCACCAATGTTACTGCCAAGAATGACCTTGAGCAAGTCACTGCAGACTACATGGCTCTGGGAAGAAGGATAAAGTAGTTTGAGGTGAAAGTCATGTTCTCGTCCATCCTCCCTGTTGAAGGAAAAGGCCCAGGTAGGAACCGTCGAATTGTGGAGGTAAATGGGTGGTTACACAGGTGGTGTCGGAGAGAGGGCTTTGGATTCCTCGACCATGGCATGTTCCGGGAAGGATTGCTAGAAAGAGATGGGAAGAGCATCTTCACAGGCAGCCTTGCTAACCTAATGAGGAGGGCTTTAAACTAGGTTTGCCAGGGGATGGTGACCTAAGCCCTGAGGTAAGTGGGAAAGTGGGATACCGGGAGGAAACACAAAGAGGAGGATGCAGTGGGGGGCTTCCTGATTCATACTGAGAAAGCAGGGCAATCAGCTCCTTATCTTAGGTGCATGTAAATGAACACAAGAAGCCTTGGAAACAAGCAGGAAGAATTGGAAGTCCTGGCACTGTCAAAGAACTATGATGTGACTGGAATATCAGAAACTTCATGGGGCAGTTCACATGACTGGAGCACTGACATGGATGGGTATAAACAGTTCAGGATGGACAGGCAGGGGAGGAAAGGTGGAGGAGTTCCACTGTATGTAAGAGTGGTATGATTGCTCAGAGCTCCAGTATGAAACTGGACAAAAGCGAGTTGAGAGTCCTTGGGTTAAGTTTAGAAGTGAAAGCAACGTGCGTGATGTTGTGATGGGTGTGTGCTATAGACCAGGAGCATGAGGTGGACAAGACTTTCTTCGGACAACTAACAGAAGTTTCCAGATCACAGGCCCTGGTTCTCGTGGGGCACTTCAATCACCCTGACATCTGCTGGGAGAGCAATACAGCAGTGCACAGACAATCTAGGCAGTTTTTGGAGAGTGTTGGAGATAAGTTCCTGGTGCAAATGCTGGAGAAACCAACCAGGAGCCATTCTCCTCTTGACCTGCTGCTCACAAACAGAGAAGTATTGGTAGGGGAAGTAGAAGTGGGTGGCACAGCAACCTGGGCAGCAGTCACCATGAAAGGGTTGAGTTCAGGATCATCACAAAAGGAAGAAAGGAGAGTAGCAAAATACGGACCCCAGAAAAACAGACTGACTCCATTAGGGAATTGATGGGCAGGATCCCCTGGGAGTCTAAGATGAGGGGGAAAGGTGTCCAGGAAAGCTGGCTGTATTTTAAGGAAGACTTATTAAGGGCACAGGAACAAACCATCCCAATGTGCAAAAAGAATAGCAAATATGGCAGGCAACCAGCTTGTTTTAACAGTGAAATCTTCATTGAGCTTAAACACAAAAAGGAAGCTTACAAGAAGTGGAATCTTGGTCAGATGACTAGGGAGGAGTATAAAAATATTGCTCGAGCATGCATGGGGTGTAATCAGGAAGGTCAAAACACAACTGGAGTTGCAGCTAGCAATGGATGTGAAGGGTAACAAGAAGGGTTACATAGGTATATTAGTAACAAGAAAAAGGTCAGGGAAAGTGTGGGACCCTTAATGAATGGGGGAGGCTGTGACGTTGTGCAGTCTATATGGTTTTATAAAAACTTGATAATAAGTCAATATAATGTAACAGTTTTAGAGAAAATATGGTAATAAGTGAATATAACGTAACTGGGATATGCTTCATGCAAAAGGTCTCTTGTAAGGTATCATTACAAAGCTTATAATCTACTGAGTATGATCATCTGATTTGTATAAATGTACCACTCTTGTATCTAAAACTAGAAATATAAAATGTAACTCTGAGGGCCTATTTTAATTGTGTAAAGTGTGGACCATTAATGATGGTTTGGAATCTTGATGACTCCCATTGTCTGCAGATGGCTGTATTTACCTGTGAGTCTTCCTGTATATGTGTAAAAAGAAGAACAGGAGTACTTGTGGCACCTTAGAGACTAACAAATTTATTAGAGCATAAGCTTTCGTGGACTACAGCCCACTTCTTCGGATGCATATAGAATGGAACATATATTGAGGAATACATATAGTGATAATCACTTCAAAAGTTTTTTTCTCTTAATTAATTGGCCTCTCAGAGTTGGTAAGACAACTCCCACCTGTTTATGCTCTCTGTATGTGTGTATATATATCTCCTCAATATATGTTCCATTCTATATGCATCCGAAGAAGTGGGCTGTAGTCCACGAAAGCTTATGCTCTAATAAATTTGTTAGTCTCTAAGGTGCCACAAGTACTCCTGTTCTTCTTTTTGCGGATACAGACTAACACGGCTGTTACTCTGAAACCTGTATATGTGTGTGCTGGCAAATGAGTAATGAAGTCTTGCAGTGACATGTGATCATGTCTCCTGAACTGGAATCCATCTTTAACCTGGTGCTTTTCCAGTGATGGGGGGTGGAAACCCAGAGAGACAAAGAGATCCCGCCTTATGCAAAAGATATATAAAGGGGGGAAGAGAACAGAGAAGGAGAGGAGCCATCATGAAGAATCCCCTAGCTCCCACCTGAGCTGCAACAAGAGCTATACCAGGGGAAAGAATTGTGCCCAGGCCTGGAAGGTGTCCAGTCTGAGAAAAAAACTTACTGAAGCATCTCTGAGGGTGAGATTATCTGTATTCAGTTTGATTAGGCATAGATTTGCGCTTTTTATTTTGCTTGGTGACTCACTTTGTTCTGTCTGTTACTACTTTGAACCACTTAAATCCTCCTGTCTGTATTTAATAAAACCACTTTCTATTTAGTAATTCACTTAGAGTATGTATTAATACCTGGGGGAGCAAACAACTGTGCATATCTCTCTATCAGTGTTATAGAGGGCGAATAATTTATGAGTTTGCCCTGCATAAGCTTTATGCAGGGTAAAACGGATTTATCTGGGTTTAGACCCCATTGGGAGTTGGGCATCTGAGTGCTAAAGACAAGCACACTACTGTGAGCTGTTTTCAGGTAAACTTGCAGCTTTGGGACAAATGATTCAGACCCTGGGTCTGTGTTGGAGCAGATGAGAGCGTCTGGCTCAGCAAGACAGGGTGCTGGAGTCCTGAGCTGGCAGGGAAAACAGGAGCAGGGGTAGTCTTGGCACATCGGGTGGCAGCTCCCAAGGGGGTTTCTGTGATCCAACCCGTCACAGTAAAACACAACTGGAGTTGCAGCTAGCAATGGATGTGAAGGGTAACAAGAAGGGTTACATAGGTATATTAGTAACAAGAAAAAGGTCAGGGAAAGTGTGGGACCCTTAATGAATGGGGGAGGCAACCTAGAAACAGATGTGGAAAAAGCTGAAGTACTCAATACTTTTTTTTGCCTCGGTCTTCACAGACAAAGGGTATGTCTACACTATGGGATTAATCCGAATTTACAGAATTCGAATTTTGGAAACATTGTATAAAGTTGACTGTATGCAGCCACACTAAGCACATTAATTCGGTGGTGTGCATCCATGTACCGGGGCTAGCGTAGATTTCCGGAGCGTTGCACTGTGGGTAGTTATCCCATAGCTATCCCATAATTCCCGCAGTCTCCCCCGCCCATTGGAATTCTGGGTTGAGATCCCAGTGCCTGATGGGGCAAAAAACATTTACGCAGGCAGTTCTGGGTACAGCTTCACCCCTCCCTCCATGAAAGCAACGACAGACAACTGTTTTGTGCCTTTTTTCCTGGGTGAACACAGCAGACGCCATACCATGGCAAGCATGGAGTCGCTCAGCTCAAGACAGCAGTCATGAACATTGTAAACACCTCGTGAATTCTCATGCAGTTTATGCTGAACCAAGACCAGAAAAATGAGGTGATGAGGAGGCGGCGATGGCAGCGCAGCGACAAGAGTGATGAGGAGATGGACATGGACACAGAATTCTCTCAAAGCGTGGGCCCCGGGGCTTTGGAGATCATGTCGTTAATGGGGCAGGTTCTATCCATGGAACGCCGATTCTGGGCCTGGGAAACAAGCACAGACTGGTGGGACTGCATAGTGTTGCAGGTGTGGGACGATTCCCAGTGGCTGCGAAACTTTCGCATGTGTAAGGGCACTTTCATGGAACATTGTGACTTGCTGTCCCCTGCTCTGAAGCACCAGAATGAGAGCAGCCCTCACAGTTGAGAAGCGAGTGGAAATAGCCCTGTGGAAGCTTGCAACACCAGACAGCTACCGGTCAGTCGGGAATCAATTTGGAGTGGGCAAATCTACTGTGGGGGCTGCTGTGATGCAAGTAGCCAAAGCAATCACTGAGCTGCTGCTATGAAAGGGAGTGACTCTGGGAAATGTGCAGGTCATAGTGGATGGCTTTGCTGCAATCGGATTCCCTAACTGTGGTGGGGAAATAGATGGAACCCATATCCCTTTCTTGGCACCAGAGCACTAGGGTACCCAGTACATAAACCGCAAGCGGTACTTTTCAATGGTGCTGCAACCACTGGTAGATCACAAGGTACGTTTCACCAACATCAACGTCGGCTGGCCTGGAAGGGTTCATGATGCTCGTGTCTTCAGGAACACTACTCTGTTTAAAGGGCTGCAGCAAGGGACTTACTTCCCGGACCAGAAAATAACCGTTGGGGATGTTGAAATGCCAATAGTTATCCTTGGGGACCCAGCCTACCCCTTAATACCATGGCTCATGAAGCCATACACAGGCAGCCTGGACAGGAGTCAGGAGCTGTTCAACTACAGGCTGAGCAAGTGCAGAATGGTGGTAGAATGTACATTTGGACCTTTAAAAGGTCGCTGGCGATTGCTACTGACTTGGTCAGATCTCAGCCAAACCAATATCTCCCTTGTTGTTGCTACTTGCTGTGTGCTCTACAATCTCTGGGAAAGTAAGAGGGAGACCTTTATGGCGAGGTGGGAGGCTGAGGAAAATTGCCTGGCTGCTGATTACGTGCAGCCAGACACCAGGGCGATTAGAAGAGCACACCAGGAAGCGCTGCGCATCAGAGAAACTTTGAAAACCAGTTTCATGACTGGCCAGGCTACAGTGTGAAATTCGTGTTTGTTTCTCCTTGATGAAAACGTGCCTCCTCTGATCTTCCTGCCGCCACCTCTCATCTCGAGCGTCTCTCCTCTCCTTACATTGGTCCCCCCTGTCCTCACATTGGTCCCTCATTTCCTCACGTTCACTGGCATCTTTCCTATACTTTGAAACCGTGTCCTTCCACTCATTCAGATGAGCTCTTTCACTGCAGGTGGATTCTATGATTTCCGCGAACATCTTGTCTCGCGTCCTCTTTTTCCAACACCTTATCTGAGATAGCCTTAGGGACGGAGGAGGGAGGCTTGAAAAATTTGCAGCTGCTGGAGAAAGGGGAAAAAAGGAGAGAATTTTTTAAAAAGATACATTTTACAGAACAATGCTTATACTCTTTCATGGTGTACAACACTATTCACATTACATAGCACATGTGATTTTTGTGCAAGGTCGCATTTTGCCTCTTAATATTGAGTGCCTGTGGCTTTGCTGCTAGAGATCACAGACGCAGGTCCGGGCAACAGAATTCAGCTTGCATGCGGCCATGGTAAGCCATTGTCTTTCACCTTCTGCGCCCTCCTTTCCCACATACCAAGCAAAGCCAGTTGACTGCTGTGGTTTTCCTGTTAACCTTCAGCAGCAGAAAAAAAATTAACCCACCCCCCATCCAATTCTCTGGATGATAGCTTTACCCCTCCCTCCACCGAGTGGCTGGTATCAGGGAAGATCCCTCCTAGCCAAACGTGAAAAGCTCAGGGCAAATCCCCCCCACCCCCCGGCCACGCTTGGCTAACTGCAGGGAAGGATTTTTTTTCAGCCACAGGCAAACAGCCCTGTAGGAACGGCCAACTCTGTCCCCTTAATTAAATTCCCGTATTTCAACCAGGTTAGCATGAATGATATCACTCTCCTGAGGATTACACAGCGAGATAAAGAACGGATGTTGCTTGAATGCCAACAAACACCTGGACCATACGCTGCCAGGCTTTGTCATGCAATGATACCAGATTACTTGCTATTAGCATGGCGTGGTCAAGTGTCCTACCATGGAGGATGGAATAAGGCTGCACTGCCCAGAAAACTTGTGGAAAGGCTTTTGGAGTACCTCCAGGAGAGCTTCATGGAGATATCCCTAGAGGATTTCTGCTCCATCCCCAGACACGTTAACAGACTTTTCCAGTAGCTGTACTGGCCGCGAATGCATCCCAAGTCCTCAGGGAAAAGTAATCATTAAAAAACGCTTGCTTTTAAACCATGTTTTATATTTTAAAAGGTAAACTCACCTGAGGTCTCTTCCATGGGGTCATGGTCCTGGATACTGGCTTAGGAGGGTACTTCAGTCAGGCTGAGAAAAAGATCCTGGCTGTTGGGGAGAATGGAGTGCTGTGTCCGCTCCACAAGCTCGTCCTCCTCTTCCCCGTCCGCAGAAACCTCAGGTGTGGCTGATAAGATTACCCCCACCTCGGAATCCACGGTCAGAGATGGGGTAGTGGTGGCAACCGCCCCCCTGGAATTGCATGCAGCTCGGTGTAGAAGCGGCATGTCCGCGGCTCGGACCCGGAGCGACCGCTTGCCTCCTTTGTTTTTTGATAGGCTTCTCTGAGCTCCTTTACTTTCACACAGCACCCATCCGAGTCCCTATTGTGGCCTCTCTCCATCATGCCCTTGGAGATTTTTTCAAAAGTTTTGGCATTTCGTCTTTTCGAACGAAGTTCTGCTAGCACTGAATCCTCTCCGCATATAGCCATCAGATCCAGTACCTCCCATACAGTCCATGCTGGTGCTCTTTTTCGATTATCGGCCTCCAGGGTTATCTGTGCTGATGAGCTCTCTGTGGTCACCTGTGCTCTCCACGCTGGGCAAACAGGAAATAAAATTCAAACGTTCGCGGGGCTTTTCCCGTCTACCTGGCTAGTGCATCCAAGTTCAGACTGCTGTCCAGAGCGGTCACAATGGTGCACTGTGGGATAGCTCCCGGAGGTCAATACCATCGAATTGCGTCCACACTAACCCTAATTCAAAATGGCAATATCGATTTTGGCGCTACTCTGCTCATCGGGAAGGAGTACAGAAATTGATTTTAAGAGCCCTTTATTTTGAAAAAAATGGCTTCGTTGTGTGGATGGGTGCAGGGTTAATTCAATTTAACGCTGCTAAATTTGAATTAAACTCATAGTGTAGACCAGGCCAAAGTCAGCTCCCACACTGCTGTCCTGGGCAACACAGTATGGGGAGGAGGTGAGCAGCCCTCAGCAGTGAAAGAACAGGTTAAGGACTACTTAGAAAAACTGGACATGCATAAGTGCATGGGTCCAGATCTAATGCACCTGAGGATGCTGAGGGAATTGGCTGATGTGATTGAACAGCCATTGGCCATTATCTTTGAAAACTCATGGCGATCAGAGGAGGTGCAGGATGACTGGAAAAAGGCAAATATAATGCCCATCTTTAAAAAAGGGAAGGAGAACCCAGGGAACTACAGACCGGTCAGCCTTACCTCAGTCCCTGGAAAAATCATGGAGCAGGTCCTCAAGGAAACCATTTTGAAGCCCTTGAAGGAAAGGAAGGTGATGAGGAACAGTCAACATGGATTCACCAAGGGCAAGTCATGCCTGACCAACCTCATTGCCTACTATGTTGAGATAACTGGCTCTGGGGATATGGGGAAAGCAGTGGATGTGATATATCTTGAGTTTAGCAAAGCTTCTGATATGGTCTCCCACAGTATTCTTGTCAGCAAGTTAAAGTACAGATTGGATGAATGGACTATAAGGTGGATAGAAAGCTGGCTAGATTGTCAGGCTTAACATGTAGCGATTAACAGCTCAATGTCTAGTTGGCAACCAGTATTAAGCGGAGTGCCCAAGGAGTCAGTCCTGGGGCCAGTTTTGTTCAACATATTTATTAATGAATTGGATGATGGGATAGATTGCACCCTCAGCAATTTTGCAGATGACACTAAGCTGGGGTGAGAGGCAGATATGCAGAAGGGGAGGCATAGGGTCCAGAGTGACCTAGACACATTAGTGGATTGGGCCAAAGGAAATCTGATGAGGTTCAACAAGGACAAGTGAGAGTCCTGCACTTTGGACGGAAGAATCCCATGCACTGCTACAGGATGGGGACCGACTGGCTAAGCAGCAGTTCTTCAGAAAAGGACCTGGGGATTATAGTGGATGAGAAGCTGGATATGAGTCAGCAGTGTGCCCTTGTTCCCAAGAAGGCTAAGAACATATTGGGCTGCATTAGTAGGAGCATTGCTAGCAGATCGAGGGAAATTATTATTCCCCTCTATTCGGCACTAGTGAAGCCACATCTGGAGTATTGCATCCAGTTTTAGGCCCCCCATTAGAGAAAGGAGGGCAACAAAAATGATTAGGGGGCTGGCACATGACTGAGGAGGAGAGGCTGAAGGAACTGGGCTTGTTTAGTCTGCAGAAGAGAAGAGTGTGGGGGGATTTGATAGCAGCCCTCAACTGCCTGAAGGGTGGCGGTTCCAGAGAGGTTGGAGCTCAGCTGTTCTCAGTGGTGGCAGATGACAGAACAATGGGCAATAGTCTGAAGTTGCAGGGGGGGAGGTCTAGGTTGGATATTAGGAAAAACTTTTTCACTAGGAGGGTGGTGACGCACTAGAATGGGTTCCCTAGGAAGGTGGTGGAATCTCCATCCTCAGAGGTTTTTAAGGCCCAGCTTGACAAAGCCCTGGTTGGGATGATTTAGTTGGTGTTGGTCCTGCTTTGAGCAGGGGGTTGGACTAGATGACCTCCTGAGGTCTCTTCCAACCCTAATCTTCTATGATTCTCTCTGTGCTTCATGAAATTTTGGATCCAAATGGTAAAGACAGTTGTTCCCAATTTAATCATGGCATCCTTTAGGAGTGTGATCAATGCCACAAAACTAGGGAGCAGTGTTCTAAAAATACTTTACCTGGGCCACAGGTCACCATCGCTTCCATCTCTGGGATGAAAGTCAACCACCAGTACCTGCAATTTCTACCTGAGTTCTTGTCAAATTTTTGACCTTACTTGGAGTAATTTTACACTTCTCTGGTGTAGAATTCTTCACCAACCACACAACATATCAGTAGTGATAGTGAGGTATATAATAAATAATAATAATATATGGAGATATCCAATCTCCTAGAACTGGAAGGGACCCTGAAAGTTCATCGAGTCCAGCCCCTGCCTTCACTACCAGGACCAAGTACTGATTTTTGCCCCAGATCCCTAAGTGGCCCTCTCAAGGATTGAACTCACAACCCTGGGTTTTGCAGGCCAATGGTCAAACCACTGAGCTATCCCTCCCCCTCAAAAAACCTGTCTGTAAGCAAGGACTGGCCTGCCTCCCAAGATCGGTGAGAGGCCTTGGCTACACTTGAGGATTCACAGCTCTGAGGGGAGTAGCTTGCAGCGCTGCAGGGGCCGATTACACTGGCGCTTTACAGCGCTGCACTCGCTGTGCTCAGGGGGGTGTTTTTTCACACCCCTGAGCGCAGCAAGTTGCAGTGCTGTACAGCGCCAGTGTAGCCAAGGCCAGAGTGAGGGATCATTTTCCAGGATCGGTTGTAGATGGTTGATAATGCGCGGAAGAGGTTTTAGCTGGGGGCTGTATGTGATGGCCAGTGGTGTTCTGTTATTCTCCTTGTTGGGCCAGTCCTGTAGTAGGTGATTTCTGGGTACCCGTCTTGCTCTGTCAATCTGTTTCCTCACTTCCCCAGGTGCGTATTGTAGTTTTACGAATGCTTGATAAAGATCTTGTAGGTGTTTGTCTCTGTCTGAGGGGTTGGAGCAAATTCGGTTGTATCTTAGGGCTTGGCTGTAGACAATGGATAGTGTGATGTGTCCTGGATGGAAGCTGGAGGCATGTAGGTAAGTATAGCGGTCAGTAGGTTTCTGGTATAGGGTGGTGTTTATGTGACCATCACTTATTTGCACTGTAGTGTCCAGGAAGTGTCTCGCTTGTGTGGACTGGTCCAAGCTGAAGGTTGATGGTGGGGTGGAAATTGTTGAAATCCTGGTGGAATTCTTCAAGGGCTTCCTTTCCGTGGGTCCATATGATGAAGATGTCATCAATGTAGCGCAAGTAGAGGAGGGGCACTAGGGGATAAGAGCTGAGGAAGCGTTGTTCTAAGTCAGCCATAAAAATGTTGGCATACTGTGGGGCCATGCGGGTACACATGCCACTGACTTGAAGGTATAAGTTGTCCCCAAATCTGAAATGGTTGTGGGTGAGGACAAAGTCACAAAGCTCAGCCACCAGGCATGCTTTGGCCTCATCAGGGATACTGTTCCTGACAGCTTGTAGTCCATCCTCATGTGGAATATTGGTGTAAAGCGCTTCTACATCCATGGTGGCCCGGATGGTGTTTTCAGGAAGAACAGCAATGCATTGTAGTTTCCTTGGAAGTCGGTGGTGTCTCAAAGATAGCTGGGAGTGCTGGTAGCGTAGGGTCTGAGGAGAGAGTCCAAATAGCCAGATAATGCTGCTGTAAGAGTGCTAATGCCCGAGATGATGGAACGTCCAAGGTTTCCAGGTTTATGGATCTTGGGTAGCAGATAGAATAGCCCTGGTCGGGGCTCTGGGGATGTCCCCGTGTAGATTTGTTCCCATACTGTAGCCGGGAGTTTCTTGAGCAGATGGTGTAGTTTCTTTTAGTATTCCTCAGTGAGATCAGAGGATAGTGGCCTGTAAAATGTGGTCCTGGAGAGTTGCCTCGCAGCCTGCTGCTCATAATCTGACCTGTTCATTATGACTACAGCACCTCCTTCGTCAGCCCTCTTGATTATAATGTCAGAGTTGTTTCTGAGGCTGTGGATGGCATTGCGTTCTGTATGGCTGAGGTTCTGGGGCAAGCAATGTTGTTGGTTCACAATTTCAGCCTGTGCACATCTGCGGAAGCACTCTATGTAGAGGTCCAGTCTGTCATTTCGACTGTCAGCAGGAGTCCACACAGAGTTCTTGTTCTTGTAGTGTTGGTAGGAGGGTTCCTGTGGGCTAGTGCTCTGTTCAGTGGTGCATTGAAAATATTCCTTGAGTCAAGAGATGACGAAAGTAGGCTTCCAGTTCACCGCAAAACTGTATCATATTTGTGGGGATGGTGGGACAGAAAGAGTCCCCGAGATAGGACAGACTCTTCTGCCGGGCTAAGTGTGTGGTTGGATGGACTAACAATATTGTTAGGTGAATTGAGGGTGTCATTGTTGTAGCCAGCCCTCTGTGGCAGGTAGGAGTTTAGATAGTTTACTGTCCTTTTTCCTCCATAGAGAAATGAAGTGTGCATTGTAAATGGCTTGTCTCATTTTTGTCAAGTCCATCCATGTGGAAGGTTGGTTTTGTATGAGAGTCTCCAGTTTTGAGAGCTCATTTTTGATCTTCTCCTGTCTGCTGTACAAGATGCTGATCAGGTGGTTCCTCAGGCCTCTCCCCTATGTGGATTCTCTGATGTTTAGAAAGGCCTGAGTTGCTAATGAAACTTTTCCCACACTCACTGCATTCATAGGGCCTTTCGCCTGTGTGGCTTCTCTCATGATGAAGAGGAAGGCTTGATCTTTGAGTGAAGGTTTTCCCACATTCACTGCATACATAGGGCCTCTCTCCTGTGTGGATTCTCTGATGCCCAGTAAGGTGAGAGCTGTGAGTGAAGCTTTTCCCACACTCACGGCATTCATAGGGCCTCTCCCCTGTGTGGATTCTCTGATGTTTAGAAAGGGCTGAGCTGTGAATGAAGCTTTTCCCACACTCA